>NW_025999942.1:3639758-3656392 GCF_001458135.2 Marmota marmota marmota
TTTTTTTTTTTTTTTTTTTTTTTTTTTTTTTTTGTGCTTAGCTTTTTGAGTTCTTTATATACTCTAGAGATTAGTGCTCTATCTGATGTGTGAGGGATAAAGATTTGCTCCCAGGATGTAGGCTCTCTATTTACTTCACAGATTGTTTCTTTTGCTGAGAAAAAACTTTTTAGTTTGATTTCATACCATTTATTGATTCTTGGTTTTAATTCTTGCACTATAGGAGTCTTATTAAGGAAGTTGGAGACTAATCCCACATGATGAAAATTAGGGCCTACTTTTTCTTCTATTAGATGCAGAATCTCTGGTTTAATTCCTAGGTCCTTGATCCACTTTGAATTGAGTTTTGCTAACACAACTCTTTCAGTAATTAATTAATTAGAGAAAAACTAAATGAAAAATAAAAAATTAAACTACTAATTAACAGACTTGGCCTCTTCCCACATACATACATCCCTCCCACCAAATAACTGTAGGACATGTTTTCTAAAGGATAAATGGGACAGTTAAAAAATGTATCATATGCTACCTCAGAAATCATATCCCAATAAATATCAAAGAATTAAATTGATTTACTTTGTATTTTCTAATCACAATATAATTTACCAACAAATCTGAAGTCAAAAGAATCTTTCTGGAAAGTTCCATATATTGAAAGCTAAGAAATATGGTCATATGAAAAAGTCATAATGGTAATTACAAAATAGTTTTATTCAATTAGAGATAATATGCCACTTTCCAAAAACTTGCATGTTTCTGTTAAAATATGCTTAGAAAAAAACACACATCCTTAAAAACATATATGTTAGTTTGAAAAAAAGGCTAAAATCAATCATTCCTCCATTTCAGGAATTTATAAAAAAAAATGGTAAACCAAACCAAGTGAAAATGAAAGAAAAGAAATATTATAGTGTTATAAATACAGAAATACTAAAAAATTAACAAAACTGGTGAATCTTTGATGAGACCAATTAAGAAAGAAAAAAACCACAAATAATCAATATCAGGACTTAAAAAGGGAAAATTGAACAGGCTATAAAAGCCTAATGAGAAGTTGGGACAATAACAATCCAAGGTATTTAATAAAAGATATATGCCTGAAGGATGCAATTTATCACTATTTATACAAGCACATAGAAAATCTTTATAATTCCATACTTTCAAATATTTATAAGATTTATAATTTTTCCCAAAAGAAAATGATTGTCTATTTCAGATGCTTCCACCATGACTCATATTAAACCTTAAAGTATGAAATGACAATTTTGCTTTTCCTAAAAACCAAAGACAGGGGGAACACAACTCCAAATGCCACGCAGATGTGAAACAACTAAATAGATTTTTTGTAAAGAAACATTAATAATCAAAATAAACATTTAATGTGTGGTTTAGGTAATACATACAACATAATTGAAGAAAGAATTAATAAAATGGAAGATATATGTGAGGAAATTATCTAGGCTGCAATACAGAAACCTGAAAAAATACAAAATATGTAAGCGATGGGCTGGGGATGTGGCTCAAGCGGTAGCGCGCTCGCCTGGAATGCGTGGGGCGCTGGGTTCGATCCTCAGCACCACATACAAATAAAATAAAGATGTTGTGTCCACCAAAGACTAAAAAATAAATATTAAAAAAAATCCTCTCTCTCTCTCTCTTTAAAAAAAAAGAAAGAAAAAAAAAAAAGAAAATATGCAAGTGATAACCAGAGGTACACAGGATTGAATGGATAGCTTAAGAATCCTATTACTGTCCCATAAGAAAAAATAAAATGAAAAATTACAATGTTTAAAGGAATAATGGCTGATAATTTTCTAAAGCAAATGGAAGGTTCAGATTCAAAGACACAGAGAGCACCAGATCTTCAAAGCAGGACAGTTAAAAATGAAATCTAGACTTAGTAAATCCATGGAGTACCTGAGGAAAAAAAATGCAGCCAGAAGGGAAATACACACTACCTACAAAGAGCATCATTTTAACTGACAGCACTCTTTAAACAAATACTTGAAAGTCAAATGAACAGAATGAAGCTTTCAAGTAGTTATTTTCTTATAACTGGGTTGAAATAAATGTGGTTTCAGATAAAGAAGACTTGAGATTTACACCTAATCAACTTCATTAAAGAAATGTCTAAAATTTTTTCTTCAAGAAGGAAAATAACCCTATAGGAAAGATGTAACAAAAGTGAAGAAAAAAGAGATTGGTAAATGTATAAATTAGGTATCTAATGCTGAGTATCACATCAACTTAAAACTTAATGGCTTAAAATGATAATGGCCATTATTTGCTTCTATTACTTTTTATGAATCAGAAATTTAGGAGCAGTTTGGGTGGGTAGTTCTGGCTTGGAGTCTCCCATGAGGTTGTAATCATGTGTGAGCTAGGGTCATATAAAGGTGTGAATATTGGCAAAGGATCTGTTTCCAAGGTGGCACCTTCATATGGCTGGAAGCAAAGTTGTGACTTCCCTAAGAGTTTTAGGTGTCCTCATATCATGGTATGAGATTCTCCAAGAATGAGTGATATGAGATATCAAGGTAGAAGTTAAAATGCTGTTATAACTTGTTCTTGGCAATCATACCCTAGGACTTATGTTACATGTAAATTTCAGGAAAATATAAAACTAACAAATTCTTAAAAATATGTGTAACTTTATTAATATCAAAATACACAGTAGACAAGTAGTTGTAAATGTAAGAGAAACCTTCCTAGTTTTTTTTAAAATGTTTATTCAATGCAAAAATGTTATTCCCTATTAGAGAAAAATCACAATGGATTTTATTTTGAATCCAGCCAAGCAGATCCTAACATTCATTTGACAAGGCAAAAGCAGAAAAATAATTCAGAATTTTCCTGAAGAAGGAAAAAAATGAATGATCATACCCTTGTACATTCAAAGACCCATTCTAAACCCACGGCATTGCTGGGAAGGAAGAAAAATGTTGTCCAATTAGCTCTAATAGAGAGATCAGAAGCAACCCATGAATATCTAGAAATAATATATGACACATGGTATTGTAAACCACCAGGGAAGGAGTAAACTCCATGATAAATGGAGCCAGGACATTTGTTTATTCCTATGGGAAAAAAATAAAATTATATTCCTACATCCTATTGGATACTAAAATAAATTAAGATGGATTAATGACTCATATATATAAAGGCAAAGTTTTAAATATTTGAATAAAATATTTCAGTGGATTTTTCTTTCTTTGGAGTAGGGAAGAATTCCAACAGCAAAGGCAAAGGACAGGAAATAATAGAAAGGAAAATACTGATAAATTATATTGTATAAAATATAATACCTGTTCATTAAAACATCACAGAAGCAAAACATGTAGCAAAATTAGGAGAAGATATTTGCACCGTACATAACAGATTGATTGTGTTCCTTCTCAGAGTATATAAAGATCTGGACAGATTGGGAAAAGTAGACTGTGCATGATACCAAGTATTGATGAAGATGCAAATCAAGAGCGCTCCTGACTCTCCGCCTGTTCATCTGAGGTACACTTCTAAAGGAAATATTTCTCCTGGATTCTTGGAGGAAAGTGTAAAACCATGAAAAATATCCAAAACTATTTTGGGTAGGAGCACAGGAATACACGCTTACTGTTATGGACTGATTTGTCTTCCCCGAAATTCTCATTCTGAAGTCCAGACTTCAGAAATGTGACTGTTGGGTAGATCCAGGGAGGGTAAAGTCTTTAAAGAAGAAATTCTTTTAAAATGGGGCCTTTAGGTTGTGTCCAGATTCAATCTGGCTTGTGTTCTTTTAAGAAAAGGGGATTACAACACAGGAGAGACACTGGAGATGCCTACACACGGAGGAAGGCCATGTGAGCTCACCGTAAGAAGGTAGCAACCTGCAAGTCCAGGAGAGAGGGCTCAGGAGAAATCAAATATGTTGACACCTTGATCTCAGATGACCAGCTCCCTGAACCATGAAAATTTAATTTCTATTGATTAAGCTACCCAGTCTGTAATATTTTGTTAGGGCAATCCTAGCATATTAATAAACTTACCCTGTTTAAAATAAATAAAAATAAAATAAAATTCAACTGTCCAGCTTCAGGAAATAGATGTTGAAATGTGGCTTGTTAATATAATTCAGTATTACACTGGGGTGATTTTAGATAAATTACAGCTACACCCACTCATATGGGTGAATTTTTAAAATATAACATTGAGAAAACAAGCAACTTGAAAGTACATTTTTAACTAAAAATGGTCTTAACTTTTTTTCTCTTCAGCTTGATGAAGCTTTGGAAAGGTTTGTTTTCAAATATAGGCAATGACCTACCTTTACTTAAAATATTTACTTTAGAAAACTTGCAATTGTAAATTCTTTCTCAAGCAGCTTAACATTTGGATCTTCTCCCAGTCTCTTACCAGTTTTATAAGACTTTCTTAGGACATTTCATCCTTGTGAACTCTAATCATAGAGAAAGATAAAGTTCTTATCTTTCATTCTGGTGGGGGATAGGAACCTTCCACCCGCCCCCAGTTTGTATCAACTTGCAAACAAAGGCCTAATTACATTTACTAATCTCCCTTCTAATAGCCCTCACAACTTTTCTATTAGCTCATTCCAGTGTTTAAAACCTCACCTGCATTTTGCTTTAACAGAGTTCATTCTGTCTTCCAACTTGCAAGAGTCTTGATCTTACTGCAGTAGAATTGCATAAACTCTTATGTGATTGTTTTAACTTGTCTGGTAGCATAAAGTAGATTCTAAGAAGCTTAAGTCAAAATAAGTACTTAGGGATTCCTATATATCAGAGATTCATATATAATGTGAACTGACATATTCATATATGCCAGATGTTTCATGTTCATAGGTTTCAAAGGTCTCATCCGGGGTCAGCTTGCTCCGTGGCTTTGGGCCTGAGTTGAGGCAGAACTCGAGGGCTAAAGGGCCTGACTGGGGAAAGCTCATAGCAGCCAGGAAGCAGAAGGGTGGGAGTGGAAGGGACCAGGGACAAGATATAGTCCCTAAGGCCAATGAGCAATTTTCTCCAGCCATGTCCCACCTGCCTGAAGTTTCCACCTAGTAGTCCATTCAAATTGTTAATCCATCAAATGGATTCATCCACTGATGAGGTTAGAGCCCTTATGATCCAACCATTTCCTAAAAGACCCACCAATGAACCTTTATGCATTGCCTTCAACACATGAGAAGGCATTGGGTAACGTTCTAGATCTAAACCATAATAATGGTCAGATAGTTTACACAGTATTGGTAAAATTCTGGTTCTTAAATTATCTCAGAAGTTGCTTCAAAATTGTATAGATGTCTCATATATATATATATATATATATATATATATATATACACACACACACACACATATATATGTATGTATATGTATATATACGTGATATATATATATATGTGTGTATATACATATATATATATATANACACACACACACACATATATATGTATGTATATGTATATATACGTGATATATATATATATGTGTGTATATACATATATATATATATATATATATATATATATATATATATATATATATATAGTACATGATAAATACAAACAAACTGAAGAAGGGACGAATACTAAGAAGTCATATTAAAAAAATAGAGATAGGAGTTAAGCAACAACAACAACAGAAAGCAACCAACCAACCAATTAGTGAGAATTGGCTACATTGTCAAATTTTTAACCACATACCAGATTTGGGGTGTAGTTATAGTTGACATAGTACTTGAGTTCTCTGTAGTCAAAATTACAGTCTAATAATAGCAATTCAATTGAGAATCACAGCATGAACCCATCATCATCACGTAACCATTCTCACTAACGTATATTTAATTCTTAGGTTACCTTTCATTTAGTATCAAGCCTCTGAACTTCATTCTAACTTAACTAAAAGTGGAGAGTTTTAAATAGGAACGGAAAGGCAGAATGATCATCAGCAGTAACCAGTAGAGTTCCTCTTTGAGGTACAGTTCTTAATAAAACTGGGCAACGGAATCTTAGTCCCTGTGTTTTTCTCTTCTAGGGTACCTCAAGTCCAGGAGGAAGAATCTGATTTACTAAACAGAAAAATACTAAATGAAGCTGTGGAATGGTGGCATCTCATGGAACACAGACAGTGGACATCAGGTTTAGGTCAGCCAGATGAAGCCAAGGGTAAGTCGCCCTAAGATCTATTATTGATGGTAACATTGAGCTCCCATTGTTCTTGCACAGGTCGTAAATTTCTTTCCCCTCATGGAAGTCAATGGCTCTCTGATGACTATTTTATGTGTTTTTTTTCCTGTCCCCTATTATAATTTGCATTTTCTTTATCTGATATTGGTTTAGGTCTTTTGAAATTTCAGAAGTGGGAAGGAAGATGAGAATTAAGGTTTTGCATAGCGTGGTCAGATCTTTAAAACTCTGCTGTACTGGAGTTTATTTCAGTGTGATTTATGTTCTTATTCCCTGTAATGAATGTGAGCCTCTGGGCAGACAAGAAGGACTTGAATGTTAGATTCAAATACTGTGTCCCACAGGAATCTTGGAGGGTAGATAATATTACAGAATAGCCATCAATTAAAAATGTTTAAGATTTGGTACTGTGGAGTTAGGCAAAATTTGTTGTAGCTATGAGTGAAAGAACTAATTTATCTAAGCTATTCTTTCCTATTACCTTAAATACCAAATAAATATTTAAATGTTTACTTTGGATAATGCATCGTATTTAAAGAAGTAAATTTTGAAAATTAGCTTCAGAAAAAACAATATATCCAAGCCTATTAATCAACGTTAACCATGTTACAAATTTAAAAAAAAAAAAAGAGGGGGGAGACAGAAACATTGCTCAACTCTATTTGATTTACTTTGCTACCAGAATTTTGCTTTGTGTATCATCCATAGATAACAAAAAATTTTTTAGCTACAGTTTGACAATAGAGGCAAATATTTGCATGAACAAAATTGTTCCCAGAATTAAACTTGCAAAAGCAAACAAGAGACATCTTTCCCATTTCAACAAAGCTCCAACTTCCTAGAAACAATCTTTAATTTTATGTGTAGAGGAAATTGACTCTGTCTTTATGGTGTGCTGTCTATACTCATTCAACCAATAATTTTGAGTATTGCTTATGTGTCAATAAGTTTTCATGGTGCTTAGGATTTGAAAATTAAAGTCTATGCTACTAAGTTGCTCATTAGATTACTTTGGATGATAGCAAAGCAAATGACTGCCGTCTTTTCTTCTAGTCAGGTCAAGTTACACAAAATTTAGTAATTGATACTGGGCTCAGGTTATATACCAACTCACAATTCACAGATAATCTGTTTCCCAATTGAGTCTTGGAAATTATTAAGGGCTTATCAGGTAAATGGCAGAACTAGGGATCCTAGTTGGATCAGGAGTGACTATAAGAGGGTAGGGTATTATAGGCAGAAGGACCTATACAGTCATTCACTAAGCAAAGAAAAATTCAGTCTTGAAAATCTGCTACATTGATATTCAGAAACCTACCCCTTGAGAGTGGTCTTTTAAGGAACAATAAATGACATTAAGGTAGGGACACTTTAATTAGATTTTCCTTCCACACTTCCAGAAATACAATGATATTCTAAAACACACTATTTGAATTCCAATTTGAGACATTAGAAATATAGCTTAAATTGAACTCAACTTATAAATGGAAACTCCCTGGCTTGTGATTATTGAATTTGTTTAATTTTTTAAAAATTTTGTTGTGTATTATTATTTAAAAATAAAAAAACTTTCTTTATAAGTATAATTAAAAAAGAAGAAAATAAGAACAACAGTTAATTCATTCGGTGCCTGGAGGAACCTGACACTTAAGTTACACTAACCTCAAACCAGAAACTCAGCTGATTCTCGTCTGCTATCAGTGTGTTGGTCTTTTTTATTGGCTCCGACTCTAAGTAATTTATTCTTCGTGTTTCGATGTATTGCACAAGTTCTAGACATTTTAATTCTTAATAGTCACAGATCCTAAGATTTCTAAAAAGTAAGAAAAGCAGTTTTTAAATTCCCTCTAACTTTAGAAGTTTCAAGAGTGGCAATAAAATAAATTGAATTTTCCATCTCCTAGAGACATTCATTTGTCAAAAGTACCCCCTAGTAGCCCAAGGTTATACATCATAACTCCTCAGATTTCACTACAGTTTATTACAGTGGAAAAAAAAAACCCACATGGCCCTGAGTGTATATTCAATTTATGAGCATCAAAGGAAGACAGATTTAGATACATTAAAATGTGGTTTCTGTGTTTATAATGATATGCAGACACATAAAAAATAATGTACAGAACACCTTGTATTTCCAAACAGCTGTGGGGAAGTCTCTGAGTCAAAATTATCCCAGTTTGGGAACATTAGATTAGACGTGAACATAAATTTAAGATATTATTAATTCATTTGGAAAAGTTGAACATTTAAGAAGGCTGTTTCTACCAGTGGAAACAAAGATGGGAGACTGTCAAATAGTTGAGTTGCTCAGAATTCTGCCTGGCTTCCAGAAATCAAATTGGAAACAGATGTCTTCCCACAAAGTGAAAATGATCTTATTAGTTGACGTTTCTTTAAATGAAACACACAATTACAAGAATGATTTTTTTCAGTGGACTCTGAGTCCAAGGAAAAGAAATATTAGATAAGTTGAAAAATATGTCAGGGTCTTCAAATTTCCTAAGTACAGAGTATCGATTTAGAGAAAATTTTCTGGGATGCTTGGGAAAAAAACTTTGTAATTCACTTATAATTCATTTTTTTTTGTGAGCATTTTCCCAAACAAGAAATTTTTGATGAAAAGATTAGACAACTGAAAGAAGACCTAAATTTTATTCATTAGTTCAGTTTCAGATCTTAGTATGTTTAATTTTGGTTCATGAGAGTTACCAAATCAAGACTTGTATTAGGGAATTTAGAGATTTTTATTAAATGATAGTATTTTTCCTTTTCTCAGAACACTAAGTAGTATGTGTTCTGAGAAAAGGAAAAATACTATCATTTAATAAAAAAATCAATTTCCCTTTATCTCCATAGCTTCTGTTTTAAACTTCTGATATTAGAGTAGGTTAGTTTTTGCTTACCATGCATTTCTAATAAAAATTTTAGTGGCAGTTTTATAGTTAGATATTAAGAGTTTTTTAAGGAAAATTATTTTTTTCTCGAATGGTAAAATGTGAATAAAGGAACACATCATATGACATCATATCTCCCTACACAATGCTTTTGACACAGTTGATTCTCAACAGGTATTTCTTCATGAGGGGTAAGGTAAGTCTAGTAGATACCACCAGGGGGCAGCAGAGGCTGCAGGATCTCAAGACCAGGCAGTGACTCTACCAGCTAAGATGGGTAGTTTTGCAATGTCCCTATAGTTCTGAGTGGGTAGTGGTTCAACCAGGAGTAATCATCAGAATGGTTCAGGAAGTTGTTTTGTTGTTGTTTGGGGTACTTAAACTAATATAAAATCATTATTTCCGGGGTGTGTGTGGCCAGATCATGTCTAATTTCTAAAAGCTACTGGTTATACTCATGCATGAGAGCAGGTAAGAAGAGGATGGGAAGGGTTTTCTCTGCAGTAGGCAGAAGAAACTCTTAACCCCTAAAATGGTACCTACTTTTCCATGGGTTGATCCTGGGGGACTGCTTATAGACCATACAGGGTTTTCAGGAGCTGATCTGGAGATAGCTGGTCTCATATTTTCTAGACAAATGATAGGAAGTAAGGCAAAACAGCTTGAGTCTTTTCCTGAGGGGCTCCTAACTGGTAGGGAACACATAGTGAGCTATAACTTTCATTAGACTTACCCTCAGCTCTAAGTTGACCCAGTAAGAGTCCTAATTATTGCCTTTTGTTCTGAATCTCTAATTGCAGTTGTTCCCATGCCTCTCATTTAAGTCAAAGATTTCAGTGTTCACTCAAATAGAATGATGCTTCCTCCTTCACTAAACTTCAATATTCACATTAAAAGCACCGATGACAGCTAGAGCACAAGGTCTTCATTCTATCTCAGATATAAAGTATTTTTTTAAAGGCAGATCTCTTGTAAGTTACCACCTCTTCATTATAATGGGATCTGTAAACTTTTTCTTTGCATCTTTCAATATCAAATACAAAACAATAAAAGGTCTTTTCATTTGAATAGAGCTGAATCTAGAAGGGCCAAGCAAGAACTGGATAAAGTATGGGATAGATAAGGGAAAATAAGCATAGAGGCTATTATGGTTTTAGGCAAAATTATTTACAGGATAGATTTCACTTTCTGGGTTAAAAAGCTTCATTTTATCCAAATCAGCTTCCTCAAAAACATAGGAGATGAAAGAATTAGTATTCTTCTCCTGAAAGAATTAGTTCTTCTTTTAATTTTTCCTAGAGTACTGCAACCCGGTTTCCCGATTAGGTAAAGGAATTTGAGTGGGTTAAGGCTTTTGGAAGCTTTTAACCAGGAAAGACAGGTTCAATTTATGTTTACCAGAAAGGAGCATTCAATAATGGACAGGTGGTAAGAGATAAGAGGCAAAGCAAGAATATCACTTAGAAAGGTAAATGATGATCTCACAGAAAGATGATATCACTTAGAGTAGGAAAATAATGACGAGATGGAGAAGACAAATTTAAAATATGCTTTTGTGTTCACAGATGACTGGGTAGACTTTTGTATGGAAAGGTGTGGAGGCAGGATTTTGGAAGGTAATTGTTGGAAAATCTATCCTTTTTCTTTTTCTCTGCACTTGAATAGATCATGCTAACATTAAGCTAATAGCGTACTGGGTAAAGTAAAATGAGTTCATCCTTCTATAGCATCCCTCACTTAATTTAGGGGGTTTAGAGTGTTTTCTTTTATGCAACTATGTTTTCTGAAGAAGTTACATATGATGAAGTAAAACAAAACACGTGTATGTGTGGGGGGACAGGAAGAGTTCACTGGGCAGGATAGAGCTTGCTGTGAAGGACAATGGGCAGGTTCTTGCTTGGCATACTCATCGGCTCCCAGGAGCTTGTTCAAACCAGATAGATGATTGCATTTCTTGTCCTAGGACTGGTCTGTATGGACATTGAGTGTGAGGCTTGGATGTATTTGGTTGGCCTTTGTTCATCATCAAACATATAATTTTTAGTCTTCTATTACTGTTCAGTTTTTTTCATTGATGCTTGTTTTTCTTTTTTCTCCCCCTCCCCCTATGTAAGTCACTTTTAAAAGAATGCAGCATGATAGCCCTGAGACACAATGGGCCTGAGGTTTGGATTTTTTTATGCAAAATCTGGCTTTCTTGCAGAATAACTGAGCAAGTCATTTACCTTGCTTGGATAAGTGACTATAAATTAAGGAGGGTGGCTTGATCCCCAAATGTCCTCTACTCTAATAATTTGTGCCTCTTATCTTTGAGGTTCATATGTCAGAGCAATATCTTGCCACCATCAATGGGTTGCCAGTTCTTTATTTAAATGAAAAGTCTCATGAACTATATCCAGGTCAGCAGACTCAGAGAAACACAAACGTTTGGCTTACTTTCAAGGCAACAGGAAACAATGGCTATAAGCTGTAAATTTCCATTGGAAACATTTTTATTTATTCTTGGGTTCATTGAATCCTCATTTTGGTGTGTCTTGTCAGCTTTTCATTTCTGTGGCCCAAATGCTTGACAATAACAACTTAGAGGAGTGAAAGTTTGTTTTGAACTCATGGCTTCAGAGGGTCAGTGCATGGTAGCCAACTCCATTGATCTGAGTCCATGTGAGGCAGAACATCATGGCGGGAGGGTATGGGGGAAGAGTGCTGCTCTGCTCATGGTGGCCAGGAAGCAGAGAGAGAAAGGAGAGGGCGCTGCAGGGAAGATGAACCTTTCCAGGGAATGTCTTCAATGACCCATCTTCTTTAGCCCTGCCTCACCTGCCTACAGTTACCACTCCATCAGTCCATTCAAACTCACATGAGCTGATTAGATTACAACTTTCATCATCTAGTCGTTTGATCTCTGAACATCCTGCATCAACACAGGAGTTTTGACAGACATCTTATATCCAAACTATAACACTTGAGATTGCAATATTCTTCTTTTAGCATCTTCTTTGTTAAAAACTGCTTATTTCATTATATGCTACCTATATGTTATTCCTTTCCTATTTTTTTCTCCTGCAAAATACCTAAAATTAATCAGAAACAAGAGTTGCATGCTGTTGAGAGTTGAGCATCCAAGTTCTCTGTGTTGCCTGGTGAGGCATGCATTGCAAAGCCCACTGACAATTTTTCTTTGTCCAGTGTGTTTTATAAGAATTTTTTTTGTGCACGGCACTGAGCTAACAGTAGCTTTCTTCAGATTTCTACTTTCTCTGTGACCTAATAATATAATTCAATGCCAAAACGGATCAAGACGATTGTATAGACAACAGGCTAGCAACAAGAATTTTTTTCTCAATTGGGATAGAAAAATAAAGGCAAAGTTAGATATAGTGAGTGAGAAACATTGACTTAGAAGGTGACAAGACATGGACGACGTGTAGTTCCTTTGTGGACCCAGAGAGTCAGACAATTTTACTGTCTCTTCTTGTTGCCATGCTTTATGGGTCATAAAATGCAACACGAAGCTTAATCTTAGGCACTGTGACAGCTCAGAAGAAGAGCAGTCACTATGTACTTCAGGTCTATAAAGTAGAGGATGCTGGTTGGGTCACCTCTACCAGTGAATTAAAACCCCAAGCCAAATACAAGGATGTGAGCTCCATTCTCTTCCACTTGAATAAACCAGAGAGCTTCTAATATTGTGAACCTTGGGATTCTCTAGTGGCCTATCCTGTGGTCGGGCAAGACCGCCATTTTTATGTGATTGTCTTACTACTAACTGATGTGAACATTTAAATCTCTCCTCTGTTCCTGTTCCTGTTCCTGTTATCCAGTTGGTACCAAAAGTTAGTATTGTCATATTATAATCTCTAGTCAGCAGTTGTTAGTTGCTAACTTTTATTGTATTTGTTTTAGAGGGTATTTTCCTTCTGACCATTTTGTTGCCAATACAGAGGGAATGAAGGTTAAGGAAAGTTTTGTGTCTGAAGGGGTGACCCCATACGGGGCATCAGCAATCAATGGATATTTAGTCTGAATACGGTGTCTATACAGACTAGGATAATAGCTGTACCATGCTCCTAAATTCCTAAATTCCTTTTTAGGAATTTATTTCATTTTCCTTAAAGATCAGAGGCACATACCTTGGAGTAAAACTTAGCCCAAAGTTATTCTCTATGAGAATTGATATTAATTGGTACTCCCACCACTTCTTTTCTCGTAGGACAATCCCAAGCAGTTGAAAAAGGCATGTTTGATAATATGTGCACAGGAAGTGAGCAGAATGGACCTGCACTTTGGAAGATATAAATGAAAGCAGTGAAATAACAGAAAACAGTCCAAAATGACTCTTTCAGGCCTGAGCAACTGCAATGAACTGATGCTTCTTAATTAGTTTGTGAATTCTGATATGAAGAAAAGGTGTTTCCATTATAAGATGTTGAAAAAAGAAGTGTGGCATTTGCCCTGGCTTACAGCATGGAGGAGACACACTGAAGAAAGCAAAGAAAGATCAGGACAAGGAACCTCCCTCCACAAGGAATTCATTGTCCTCACATAGCAGATGTTAAATAACAGCAGAATCACACTCGCAATTTAAATCAAGGAAGTGGTGTGGGCTAATTCACCTTTGACTAACCAAAAGTTTTATAAAATCTAGAGTCCCAGAGCACCATTTAAAGTGTTGCTGAAGGAAAGTGGGTAGATTCAACCAATAACTGAAGTCAGATTTTCAAGCCCAGAACGTGTTTCATCCAAACAGAGTGGTCCCTTGCTGAATTAAGAATTTTAGTGTGCTTGGTGCTTACCAGAGTTAACTTATATATACACAGAAGCCAAGTTTGGACAGACTTTATTCCCATTTTCCTTAGGAATATTTGAAGGATTGGAACAATAGTTCTGAGGTCTGAGCAAAGTATTCTATAAGTGCATGATTAAATTTTGACTTTAAATATGCAAACTCCAACTCTAATTAAAGTCAGGAGTGCTTTCAAAAGGGGAAAAACCACATGGATTTGGTCAGGAGAGTCTCAGAGGAAATTGTCAAAGACAAGAGTTATATTTTTAGGACAATAGGGGTAAAGGAGTCATGCAGCACAAGATGAATTTCTAAAGAACTTAACTGCATTTTAACTTGTATTTTGTTTCATGATCCATGGTCGTCTTCCAAGTATGGCTTCAATATGCAAGGACAGAGTAGGAAGAAAATTTGGAGTATGGAATAAAGTTCTGTCACATAAACAATATTTCCTTTGCATGTTTAAAACAAAGTTTCTAGTAGATGTGTCAAATATTTTGTCATATAAAAATATTTAATTCATTAATAATTAACAGAATATAATTTTAAAATGGCCTGAATAGATATCTGACTAAGGAATTATTTTCTAAAAATAATTGAAACTTAAAATTTAATGCAGCTAGCAAAATCCAGAGAGTTGGGGAAAAAAATCTTCCAAAATAAATGATTTATTTTTCTCTGTAGAAAGTATTAGGATGTAGAGGGGAGAAAACATAAATTAAAAGAGACTTAAGAGATGCATCAGCCATTTTTAATATTACCTCAATTCAAATAAATCAAATTATAAACAAAATTGTATAGCACTTGCAAGAAAACTTGGAAAATGTGAACATTAACAGAACAGATACTGTTAAGGAATTATTATTTTTATTCAGATGTGTTGATATTTAAGACAGGATTCTAATCGTTTGGGAACCTGAAATCTACAATTTAACTCAGAATTTTGGTCTTGGAAATTAATCCAAAGGAAAACTGAATTTCAAACAACAGGGTAGCCAATTTCTTAGCCTTTACCTAATTTCAAGTATTTAAAGATATTCCTGTTGGGAAAAAACACTTCAGTTTTGCTTGTTTTTAATTAATTTGGTGTTTATGAACTATTGTATTCAAAGAAAATATCCTTAATAATGAATGAAGGAAAGAGCCAAACATGCATTTTGTAAAGGAAAATACATCCTAGTTGCTTAATAATAACAGATCAAAGGGAATTCCAACAGAATACACAGATTCATAGAGAAAACAAAACCACATAGAGAAAACAAATAACAACAGAAATTAATGAAGAGGCTTGATAGTATTAGATATACTTGGGATATTGAAGTAGATATACTACAGGCCCAGGCACATTGCTAGTAGCTTAACATGTACATTTACATTGACAACAAAATAAAACAGCCTTGGGGAACAGGCAAAGAGATGGAAAGGGAAAGGGAAAATCAATAAAAAGTAGGGGACTTGATAGAGCTCCCTAAAATACTCCATTTTGAATTGAAATAGAAGTATGAAGGAAGAAGAAGCCAGGACTACAAGGCTGATCGCCATCTATAAATACTTCATCTTCTTTGCCGTTAGTATAATCTTTGCCTTTGTCCTTAATCTGCACCAGAAAGTGTGCTAGGTCCCTGGGAATCTGGTGGTAGAAGCAGAAGTGGTCACTTCCTTTAGTAAAAATTACTGACTGCTTTCTGAGTGCCAGGTACCCGGCACTCTGCTAGACACAAGGAATACAGCAATGAACTATATAAGCAGATGCTTATAATTCCCTACTGTAGTTCGGATCCATTGGTTACTTTTGAATTCAAGAATAGATTGAAGCCGACTGGGAAGATGGCGGCGAGGGGAGTGCATTGCCCCTGTGTGCTGCTTCACTGTGTGGGAGTATGACAAGTCAGGACGGCTAAAGGCTATCTTGTTAGGAATTTCCAGCAATAGTGGGGTGCTTCGGAACCTGGAGGAAGGATTTCCATCGCACGAGGATCGGCTACGGGGACTCAAACGCGAGAGGTTTGTCGCATGGAGGGTAACACTGCTTATTCAGCAAATCGCCCCGCGGCTAGAGTCTGCAGCGCGCGCTGGGAAACGAGGAGATAGCGACGCAGGGATACAGCGCTGCAGTTTCTGCCAGCCGTGCAAGCACCGTACTCAGGGCTGAATTCTGGGTTTGAGACGGGGGAAGGAAGCAGTCCATCTCGGTTCTCCACACCAGTCAGATCACAGAGGAGGCCAGCAGCCACCATGTTGGAAAGCTGACGTCACCATCCCTGTTTTCGACTGACCGCAGCTCATTCAGCCATAGAACAGGTAATTTCAGGCTGCCATTCGCCTGCGGCTTGCAGACAGATTGCTAGGGTTCAGTGCCTGGGGGCTTCTTAGAACCTGATCTTATCGGAGCGAACACCGAGCGCGGCGGCAGAGCTCCGGCTCCCGGAACCGCCCTGGCCCAGGGCTGGGGAGCCTGCGGAGGCTGCTTCTTGGACCCTGCTCTTATCAGAGCATACACCAAGCACTAAGCGGCCGAATTCCGGCTCCCGGAACTGAGCCCGTGGGGACTGCTTCTTGGAGCCTACTCTTATCAGAGCTCACACCGAGCCCGGAGCGGCCGAGTTCCGGCTCCCGGAACTGCCCTGGCCCAGGGCTAGGAGCCCACGGAAACTGCTTCTCGGTCCAGGTCCTGCTGAGGGCCGGTCAGGACTCACCCGTTGCTTTGGTTGCCCGGCAAGGGGAACGAAATGCTGCCATTCGCATAGGATACCAACATGGCAGAGATCTGATGTCA
>NW_025999942.1:3659758-3802204 GCF_001458135.2 Marmota marmota marmota
ATGGCAATATGTAAATCAATGGATGTGTAACTGATGTGATTCTGCAATCTGTGTATGGGGTGAAGGTGGGAGTTCATAACCCACTTGAATCAAAGTGTGGAATATGATATGTCAAGAAATTTGTAATGTTTTGAACAACCAACAATAAAAAATTAAAAGAAGCCCTACTGCAGGAATCTCGACTGGAATGCTAGACATAGCTCTGAAGAATAGATATGACTAGAGGTGAAGGAAAATACTGTTCTGTTTCATAGTTGAAGGAAGCACCAGAGCGGGTACTTCACACAGAGAAAGACTGACAGTCCTCTTTTTGTGCATCCAGATATAACTCCTAGGATAATTCTGGCTTATGTTACCCTCAACACAAAAAGTGCAAAATAAACATTTCTAAACCCAGAGGGGAAAGTTACAGGGAATGGATGGGAATGTTTTTCTTTTTCTCCTTTCATTTTTTGACTATTCTCCCTTTTTTATTTTTTCTCAAGAAAATAAGCCTGGAGCAGCTTGGGTGATTTCTGGATTACAAAAAAAAAAAAAAAAAATGAGGCACAAAATGTAAAATGGAGACCAAATGAAGGCAATTTTATGTGTTTTAAATCAATCAGGAATCTCCGCTGGGTTTGTTACGTAATGAAGAACATGACACCTAATTTCCATGAAGAGGGTGGTCATTTTTGTGTCTACCACTGGATTCCCAGGGACCTACTACATTTTCTGGCACACATTAATGACAATGGCAAAGACCACACTGATGGCAAAGAAAACGAAGCCTATGAAGATGGTGATCAGTCTTGTAGACCTGGCTTCCTTCCATCTATTTCCTGTCTAGCTCAGTCTGAGAGTCTGCCTCTGTATAGACTCATGCCTATTTGTGTTCTCAATCTTATCAGATATGCTGAACTAGATAGTTTTTTTTTATCCAAGATATTATCTGAGACATTATTAGATATGTGTTTATATTGTCCATTAAATATTAGTAGTTACTGTTCTATAAATACTTGGGATATTGAATTGAAAAGTTTTCTCTCCCCATTAGTAATGATTCAAAAATAAATCCAATAATCATAATGTCAACTCTCATTAATTCATGGTCTGGTTATCTCTTTGGATTATTATCAAGATTCGTTATGTTTTCCTTGAGTGGCTAGACAGGCTTCCCTGGGATCAGTCTGAATTAAAGAGTTCTTTAGTATGTAGGCATGAAATATACTAGCGTCTGTAATTCTATAAAAGGGTGTAGAATAATATGATAGGGAGACATCAGGTGATTGTTTTGAAGGTTATCCACTATGTCTCATAGGCCAACAGCATCTCTCCTTAACTTTACATTTGCTTTTTCCTTTCTTCCACTTCTCTGTATATGCCTTGGGAGGTAGTGTTGGGTGGGAGAGTCAAATATTATGGCAGCACATGAGAACCAGTTTGAAATCAAATTGAATTCCCCTTACCCAGGATCTCACACAAGCCCTGAATAGAGGACTGCTCAAATGAAAGTCCAGTCAGACATACCCAGGGTGCCCAAAGTGTCAGAATCAAAGCTGATGATCAAATGTCCTTCTAGGAAGCATTTGACTTTGAGTGAGTTACTTAACTCAATTATAAGTTCACCTCCAATTGAGGATAATGATGCCAAATTTGCATAAAAGTGAAACTAAATCAGATCATGCATTTAAATAGTATAGTGCCCTGCTGTTTTAGGTAGCAACAGATTGCACCCTAAAATAGTAATATTTTCCTTCAATAGAAAAATAATTATTTTGTTATTATGAAATAATAAAATAAACGAAATTATTGATTATGGTTATGAATACTCTTCAATTTTCTGATTTTTTCTAACAATTGAGTTTGCTTTCATTGAAATCTTGCAACATGTAGATGTAATGTTTTCTTATCATTAGCCTGGAAGGTATTCTCTTGAAATAAATGATGATTATAATTGCTTAAAATATTGAATTAAAGAGACTTTTATAAATGACCTATTCTGGCTTGTTGATTCTGCAGGTAAGATTATGGTGAAGCCATAAGCCTGAGTGGCAACTGGTTCAAGTACCAGTTAGTGGCAGTTCTGGCAACTGCTCAAATCCATACTGCTGTGTCCAGTTCACTTTCCAGAGAAACTGCTATTTGGTCAATCAAGTCCTATGGGACTATGAAGCAGTCGGTCAACCCAAGTTATACTTGTAAGCTTCTCCTTTCTATCCAAATAGATTTATGACTTGGAAATTATATAAATTGAGGAGGAGTTAGAACAAAGCGAGACTGTTGGGGACAGGAGCCGCTTTTCTGTTGCCCAAGCACACAGATTAGCAGAGAAAACCAACCAACACAGGGAACAGAATGGAAGAACAAATCTGCTACCTCTCGATAAACTACTCATTTTTGCCTTAGCTAGTTGGGGTGGGTTTCTACTACTCATGACCAAAAGAGCTTTGACAAAGACTAAATTAATAATCATTTTTGCACAGATCAAATAAGTATTTAACAGAGAATTTATACCTTCTTAATAGACATTAATTAATGCAATTTAGATTTGGACTTCACAAATGTGTTGGCATTTTAGATGTACTCTTGTCTTTCATAAAATAGAACCATCTGCTAATAGCTCTGATCAAAGCATAAAGCATTACTCAAACTAACATAAAGGTTTTGAAATGAAAGCATGAAAAGAAAGATTTGTTGATTTTCTAATTGGTCTTCTCTGCTATTGAAATTAGCCAGCATTTTATCTTTAATGGGAACGTTTATAAAGAGAAAAATTTGCCAGCTAATTTAAAGGTTAGCCACTATGGCATGACTAATGTCTATGGGAAAAATAATCGGTAAATTACTACATTGTTATAATGAGTATAATTTATTTTCCCAATGAATTCCTGGGATATTTAACTCCTCACTTTCTTCGTGGGTCTGTAAGCCATTTCTGGAACAAAGGAGGAATTCAACTCAATAAATGTTAGTTTCTTGATTTTGTTTGCTGAAGTATAATAAAACTTCACCTTTCATTTAAAGCATTTTGCTTTAAAGAAAGAAGAGTTTTCGCTTAGAGGGTCAGCTTTCACAGCCCAGTAACTTTCTCACATTGGCAGGTAGGGTGAGAGGAGGAGCCATAAGCACAGGGAACAGTAATAACATCAGAAGTGCCTTGTCCCCAGCACTGATGTGTCCCTGGGAGCTGAGTCTGGGAGAAATCTTCACTGCCATTAATCAGTGACCCTCAGCCTGATCCTGGTTCTCACTGAGTTCTTTTTCAAGTTATTTGCATGTATATTGAGGGAATGGGAAGAGTCACATAAAAAAAATCAATCTTTTCTTTTGGAAACTTTGAAGATATTAATACTACATTCTGTATAGCTTACGTTTCCTCAAATATGATGACTAACTTTTCAGGCTGAAAAATCAGTTCTCAAAGGCCCAGTCTGATTCGCGTGGCTTGTAGCATTCTTACTATAGCCACATAATGCAAGGGCATCTGATATAGGTTCGTCACTTTGCAAGCCAAAGCCCACATCTATGCCCCTAGGATGACGCAGACGCTGGCCTTTTCCAGCCAAGTAGTGTGGTCTGCCACTGAGTGGAATGAAGCCCCTTAAGAAACACTGTCATGAAAGCTGACTACACATTCGTCACCAATCAGCAATAATTAGTTTGCTTTTACTAATTGCTTATTGAATTTTGTGCATGCTATTGCTCTTTGAAAAGTCAACTTTACTATATGAGGAAAGAAAATACTATTAGTTCATTATCTTATTGTGACAATTGTTTCCTGGTACAATATACAGCCATATCTGAAAAGGTTCCCATAACTGGTTCTACCCAGACCACTAAATCAGCATCCTCTGACAATTTATTTACTAAATAAGTTCTCCAGGTGGTTCTTAAGCAGAATGAAACTTGAGAATTATTGATTTAAAAGACTTCAGCATAAATTCCTCTCCAAATAGAGCTGGTTTATTGAAACTTAGGATTTCCTTGAGAAATGGCTGCCTTGAAGGCCTGTGGTAAGTCTGCCTAGCTTTCAAGTGCAGAATGAAAATGTCCTTTGTGGCCATCCATATCCTCCAACATGACTTCATCTTCATTTCCTTGGCTTCCTGTAGTCAGTACCAACATACCAAGATGTACTGGAGATAGTAATATCATTTACTAGGCAATTCCAATCTCTCAAATACAAATAAAGACTATTCTTTTATCCTAGGTAAAGAAAAGTTTATTCCAGCTTATACTGAATCAAGGTCTCTTATGGATATTTTTGTATCTATCTTCTCTTTAACACAGAATTACTGAACATCGGTAATGAGTGAAGTCCTCAGCATAGCATCATGAAGAATCCTAAGATGATGCATCAGACACATTCTCAAAGGTGGTTATAAACACTTGACTGCAATTCACTGAAGTGATTCTAACATGAGCAGAGTATGGCATTAGGAGGTACTCAACCATTGCAGCAGAGGAGGGGTCACCCTTGAATCCTTACACTGTCACATGCATTATTAAAGTCTGTTATCTGGAAACAAGAAAGAGAGAGCAGATACTGTGTCTTTTGTAGGGGATTTTGCTACCATCGGAGAGTAGCTCAGCTAATTTACAGCAGTGAGGCTCTTCTTTTCCATTCTACCATCCTGTTTTGCTGCTTGGATGTGAATCTGAGTTAGTGTTTCACCCAAATGAAAATGAAATGGTAATCGCAACAATGGATAAAGAGCACCAGGCAGGCTTGCCAGTGATGTGGTTGAGTTCAAGTGGACTTAGAAGTACAAAGCAAGGAGTGATTTCCATGAGCATCCCTTAAGAGTCTGCTCCTCACTCCTATTTTTAGACAGGTCATCCAGACAGAAACTTCTCCATTTTAATCCCAAGATAGAACAGATAGCAAACATTCAATGAGATAGTACCTCTTGGTTATAAATTATTTTTTCAGTTTTATGACAAAGCAGTATGTACTTACTGGAAAGCATTAGGAAACATGTCACAGAGGAAGAAAGGCAGAAAAATTGTCTTCATCACTGTTAACTCTTAACCCCTCCGGCAGCCTGTCGTATGCACTATGCAAACACCTTCATACCACTTTTCACAAAAATAGGATCTTTTTGCACATACTTTTCATATGTGCATTATTAAATTTACCTCCGTATGCCAAGCATCCTTTCCTGTCATTTAATATTCATCCTTATGATTATTTCAATGACTAGCCATGACCCATTGCATGTGGATATAAAACAGTTAAACAGTTCTCAATTGCAGGACCATAGGTTTTTTTAGTTTTAGATACAATCACATAAATGAGTGTGGCCACATATATTTTGAAGTGTTAAAATGTCCAGTTCAAAGATCAAAATGATCCTTTGAAACAGGCTGTTGTTCAGCTTATGAACATTAGGTTCTGCCCCAGCAGTAGTTAAAATCTTATACAACTGGGCAGAGACTTAGAGAAGATAGTCCTAGGATTTTAGCTGATCATAAAATTTGTTCTGCTTTTTTAAGGAGAGGGAATTATTCCAGTCTGCAAAGTGAACTAAGTAATTAAGAGACCAGGCAGATTAATGGTTTGTAGACCAAGAGGTTCAGAGGAGATCTCACTTTACCATGATCGATGGCCTCCAAGCAGAAAATAATAAGGTGCCTGGCCAGGGCTTAAAAGTCTTTAAACAATGGCCTTTTACTTTCCTGTGAGAAGAACTTTCTAAATACACTTATTTTACAATTGTTGTATCAAATCATGTTATTTTTATTTTGGAATCTTTAAAAAACTATGAAAAGATACATTTAATAAAAGCTCTTTAGAGAAATTGTAATCAGCATTTCTAACCAAAGAACAATTGTGGGAGGGAGGATTCTTTTCCGAAATACAAAGAACAATGCCAAGTTTCTGATTTTCAAAGGAGTTGCTTAAATAAGGCACAGAAATGAACTGAGAGGAAAAAAAGAAGTTATGAAATTTTCTCATTTCTTTAAAGTCAAGAAAAGTGTATTACAGAGTTCAATAGTGAAAATATTAGACCAGAATCTTTAAAATATGCATGTTGATATCACATCTTATCTATATTGTGAACTTCAGTATTTAAAATATTTTATTTAACTATGAGAGGCATGTTCAGTTATTAAAATAGTCTTACTTATGCAAGTCTCATGCCATGGATATATCAATACAGGCTCAATATTACAATTTAAGAAATGAAAAATAAAAGACTTTTACTACTTTCTGGTTTCTGGGAAGTTTGCCTCCCTCTCACTGGATTAAAATTATATAAATGTCTTTATTTCAAAAGTATTGTATCAAATCATGGTTATCTTTATTTTGGAATCTTTTAAGAGTGATCAAAAGATACCTTTAATAAAACCTATTTCAATAAATCATAATTAGTACTTCTAATTATGGAAAAATTTAGCATATGATTGTATATGCTAAGTAGAAAGACTCTTAGATATATTGTGGCTTCTCCAACAAATTGAAAATTGGGGAAATAGTTACTCTTTGTGAGCTGTAAGATGAAAATCAGCTTGACTGTATTTAATCTATAATAATAATAGTGCACTTAGAAGAACATAAAAGAGGGAGAATGATTAATATAGGAAGAGTCAAATGGACATTTTTTGAAAGTGCATATGCCTACCTGTCTTCAGAGAGATGCTGAGTCTAGTGTAGGAATAAGCTCATTTCTCAGAGAGTCTGGAAAAGTGACACACTTCTGGGGGGGGTGTTATTCTTCTGGGCTCATCACTTAGAAATAAGGAGGTCTAACTGCTTCATAAATAAGAAATTGCTACAGATTTCCAGTCATTATTTTCTTCTCTCTAAAACACATCCATCTTAGTGAATAATTCCTACTTTTCCTGTCTTGGAGTACTTTTCAACTTTTTTGGTTGATACGAAGTCTCTACCTAATTCTCCTTCTAACATGGTCACAAAGTGATACCTAAGAGCTAGAATATCTATTGGAGGTTGGCTTCTTAAGGAAAACCCTGAAAATCATACGGTTCCAAGAGTTCATAGGGACGAGACAGAAGACAAAAGATGGATGGATGTCAGTTAGAAGCGGATATAGCCTACTCAACTGGGAAAATGTTCCTTGGGTATGAATGGTGATTGCCTTCTTCTGAAAAGGAGCTCCATATATGAGAAGAAATAGTAATACTGTGCTCCTGAGACCTGTCTTAGCCAAAAGGTAGCTTTTTAAGCAGCCACTATTACTTGTGACTGGTTGGGCTCAAGGTGAGGCCAGTCTATTCTTATTAGATATACATGAGAGGAGAGTGTATTTTGACACACTATACATACATGGAGTATAACTTATTCTAATTAGGATGGCCAGTCTGATTTAAATTTTTATCTTTCACATCACTTCAGTATATCCATAGTCCAAGGAATCTAAAAGGTGGGAGGTTAGAAGTGGTGCCAGTCTCGGGTAGCAAGTTCGATCAACATTCAGGATAATTTATTTCCTGTTCTCTTCTACTGTTTCTCTTTGTTGTTTTATCCTATAATGTAGGTTCCTTTATCTTCTCACTCTTCCTTCAAATTAAAAAAAATTACCTTTTAAATGTCCCTATGTTTTAAACTATTTTTCAAAAATAATATCATGGCTTTCCTTCATAAATTTAATATTTTCCTGAGGATAATAATTCTAGATTTTAAGTTTTTTTCTGTTCCATGCATTCTCTCTTTCTTTGAGTCACTACACAGGGATGGTGGTATCTTGTGAGTTTGGGTTTTCTATTTAGAGCTAGAAAATTGAATGTTTGCTGACATCATACACAAAAGTGAGGCAGTAAAGCCGTGTGTCTGACCAACTGTAGTATTGAGGGAACCCCAAATCTTTCTTTATCTTTTTCTACAGAGGAGATTCTCCAGCCTTTTCTGCATGGAGCCAGTCTGAATGGGTGAAGGGAACTACCTCTTTGGCATGAGTGATGGACTCAACCCCTCTCTGTGACTTTCCCTGAGCCAGGACTTCTCTGATATAATTTCCATAGGAAATAGAGCTGTTATCCATTCCAGGGATATAGGTAGGGCATCACTTTGGTTGAGCAGAATGGAATGTGAACCGCTGGGAGTGCCAGCCTACCCCCATTCAGGCTCTCTTGCCTCACCCGATTTGGGATGACTTCTGCCTGCAGCCCTTCACCTTTCCTGAGCTCCCTGGAGTAAGCTGCCATGTTTCTTGCAGACATTAGGTTTCGGCTTTCTGGGATCTGTTGGGTCACTTACCATTCCCCAAACTGCTTTTCAACTTCAACAATGTATCTTCAGTCCTGTCATTGCTGTGTCACTCTTGCTGTCTTCCTTCTTGCACGTTTACCATTTTCCTCCCTTCAGTCTCATTCCAAGGTCACCTGTGGATGGTTGAGGCTTCAGCTGTGTTTGTATATACACCAATGTTTAACTTTTAGAGCAGTGTCTTAAAACAGAAAGTTTGGAAGACACCTGGATTGGGTCTCCTGGGCCTCTTTCCTCCTTGATGAAGCTGCTCTGTCCATCTTATTTCCTAACATGGTGAGTTTTCCTTGATATGGAGGCAGTTCTGAACCCAGTCCCAGAAAAAGAGAAGGATTTTATTTTCCCCCTGTATCCTCATTTCCCATCTTGGTATAATTTTCACTCCACACAGGAAGACATGACCTAGCTTTGTGGTTCCAAAGTTATGCAATTGTCTGACTGTTTTCACCACATGTCCCAGATCCTGAGTTATCTGATATTAAGTTACACCACGTATGAAACATCAGCAGCCTGGATGTATGGCTCCAAGCTCCATTCAATTTCTTTTCAGCCTCTTTTTGGCTGGGGTTTAGCAATCTTGTGGTCCAAGCAAAGTAGAGTCTCTCTTGCCAAAGACCATCAAATGACACAAAAGTCAGGAGCAAATACAACCATTTTAACTCTGGAGACTGGGAAAATGGTCCACTCTCTTCATTTCTTGCTTGCTTGCTTCTTCCTCTTCCTCCTCCCCTTTTTTCCTTCTCTCCCACCTTCTCTTCGTCCTTTTTCTTCCTTTTTAGAAATATTTTCTTTTTTTTGGATGACCATATAGAACAAAGAGTTCTCAGCCTTTCCTTGGAAGAATTATGCTGTATTACAATTCTGAGAGCCAAGAAGATCTTCATTATCTCCAACCTAACTTGCCTATGACTTAATTTAATGCTATTTTATTTCATTCAATTCACCATGAAAAGAGAAAAAGTAATGTTTCCATTTCATAGAAAACCTCCATGCACTTGAAGGTAGTGATTATATCACTCCAAGTTTTCCTACTCTACCCTGAAAAAAATCTTCAAATTATTTTTAGATGCATTGGAGAAATGTACCTCTCTCAGTAAAACATGATCCAATGGATGCTTTTAGAATTATGTCCTCTTTGATAACATCTCTAGCTTTCTTTCTTTCTCCCTCTGTCTCCCTCTGTCTCTCTCTGTCTCTTTCTCCCTCCCTCCCTCTCTCCTTCCTTTCCTCCCTCTCTTCCTTCCATTTTTAACTAGGCATGTATCATAATCATACTTTATAAGCCTCACAATGTTTGAGCACTTACATACTCAAAACAGAGAGAGTAAAAAGAAAAACAATTTAACCAGGCTAGGTGGTGCACACCTATAATCCCAGCAGCAACAGATGCTGAGGCAGGAAGATTGTGAGTTCAAAGGTAACCTCAGCAATTTAGCAAGGACCTAAGCAACTTAGTGAGACCCTGTCTCAAAATAAAATATAAAAAAGGGTTGGGGTTAAGTGGTTAAGTGCCTGCAGGTTCAATCTCTAGTACCAAACAGCAAAAACAAAAACAACTTTACCAGAAATTAACATCACAGTGATTCAGATGTTATCACCACCTGACTTTGGTCTTATAAAAACATGAACTTCTGTCCTAGGTGCTGACTCTCCTCTCCCCTGTGTCACAGTGGGGAGGACAGACTATGTAGAGAGGAATGTTTTGCACAGATACTGCTTAGAAGAAGGCAGTCCTAAGTGTGCCTGTGTATTTTGTTCCAAAAGAACAAAGAAACGGTAAAAGCGTAGCTTAATCAAGTCCAGTCCAGAACATGGTCTTGGGAAGTGTGTCTGGAATAAGAGGAACTTTACTGCCAAGAAACTTTCCTCAAGTTTCTCAAAGTTGTTTTTTTTTTTTTTTTTTGAGTAAGAGAATATCGTGCCATAAAATGACTAATAGCTGCACATGGTATTCAAAATGATTGATCTTCATATTTAAGATATATAAGCCTAATAGAAACTCAATATCATATAAAAGGTATATAGGGATTATTTGGTAGATATTAATTCCTGAAAAGAGAAACAGGTATTTAATCATTTTTTAAAATGTGGAAGATGTTCCCTGTAATGGACATTGGCTGTTTTTATTTTTCCAGCATCCCTTCTTTGGTTAATAAAATCATTCTTACCATTCCATGAAATTTGGATGGAAAAGCCCCTTCTCCCACTCCCATGCTCAGCCAGCAATAACAGGGTGGACACATAGTACCGGCCTTGCCTCTGAACACTACACCCTGTAGCCTCAGTGACTCTTTCATGGACAGATGTGGCAAAAGGAGTGGTACTTTAGGATTTTTTTAGTTAGCCACAGGAAACAAATTCTGCTACCAAGCACCTTAAAAATTTTGGTCAGTTTTAATTTCTATTATAATTAAAAATCCCCATTAACAGTATCTACCAGGAAAACTTCATTTTGCACCCAAGGAAAATGAGACCTTGAAATGTCAAAGTAATTTGCTGAAGTCAACCTGCAGCTGCTTAGCTGTGGGTTGTACTTGGTGTCCAGCTCTCTTGATATTTGCTCTTTGACTTCTTATTTCTAGACACCTGCAGGTATCTAACTCTGGGGACATACTGGTAAGTTTCCCTTCATGCAGTTCACAGTCTATTTCTCTTTAAATCTCCCATCAGTCTCAAAAAGTGTTTTGATGAAGCTCTGCATTTCTGAACAGTCCTGAAGTTTCTGAGAGAATATTTATAGAAGCAAAAGTTTGTCCTAATAAATTTAATTCCAAGGAAGAGAACGAAAGGTTTTCCAAAGAAGTATAACTATTACGTGTGAATCTTGAAACCCCTCATGTTATACCTGAAATAAAACAGGAATTAGGAAGATAAAGCCACTTTTCCAAATTCATACTCCTTTCCTTTGGTTTCTATGAGTTTTTGTGTTTGTTTGTTTCTTAGTTCAATATGAAACATTATACAACAAATAATACCAAGGCCAAGTAATTTTTATCTACAAGCATATGATAGTAAGCAAGATTTCTTTAATTAACACATAATTCTTAGACTATTATCTAAACATCTTTACTTAAATGTCGTTAATGGAATGCTTATTATGAAGATAACTAATTGCTAGCTGTTTGCATTGTGGTCGGCATGTAAGAGCACCAAGGTTCTTCCTGTTCCTTCATCCTGCCTTAAAGTTGCAAGGGTGCATCACCTCGTCTAGACATCTCAAATGCCCCAAACATAACCTCTAAAACCTCCCGCCACAACAATGGAACTCAAAATGTTCTAAAATGATTAAAATGAAAATGCTAAGTTTGAGGTATGCCTAACCTTTATATCTATTAAATTTTAATATTTCATATCAAATGCCAAATTATTAGGCATGGGAGGGTGCAAATGGACAACGTGAAGAAACTTAATTATTGAGATATATCAGTTAATTAATTTTTTAAAACATTTAGAGTTTTCATTTGTTTATTTTAAATACATAGTTTATTGTATATTGATTATAACTAAAGAAAACTCTTTAAAATTTTTTTTAAGGATGAGATAGATCTATATGAGCCAAGAAAGAATATTTACAGGATATTGAGTGGAAAAAAATACATTAAACAATAGGCTTG
This sequence comes from Marmota marmota marmota, assembly GCF_001458135.2. Classification (NCBI taxonomy): domain Eukaryota; kingdom Metazoa; phylum Chordata; class Mammalia; order Rodentia; family Sciuridae; genus Marmota; species Marmota marmota. Next base: position 3,671,585 of record NW_025999942.1, read on the forward strand.
GTATCTTTTGTGAAATACATGTCAATGGAAAATGATAACTTTGTGTGAATACCAAGAACTTTCTCTTTAAATGTGATTACTACCATAGTCTTCATTGAGCATAGGCTGGAGCCAGGCTCCAAGATGGCCCCCAATAATCCCCTCTTTCTAAGATTGGTTCCCTTATTTAATCCCCTCCCACATTCTATCATGACCACAGAACATGGGAAAAGATGATATGTCACCAAAAGACTGTATCTTAAAAGACATCATGTCTTCCTTTATTCTCTTGCTTGGACTGTTTGCTCTGGAGGACACTAGGACAGCTTTATGGCCAGGTCCCTGTGGAAAGAAATTGAGATCTTTTGCCAACAGCCATACAAGTGAGCCTCTTGGAAGGCGACTCCAGACACAAACCAGCCTTCCGATAGTGGCATCCCCGTCTGACATTTGAATCCTGAGAGAGAACCATCTAATTATGCCATGCCAAGGTTCCTGATTCTCAGAAATTCAGTATGGTAATAAACATGTGTTGATTTAAGGGCATGAATTTGTTCACAGTAATATAGAAAACACCATATTCCTTTTAAAAATATTTATTTATGTATGTATTTTTATGCACATATGCAGTACACATATACATTAGCTATAGTAAGGTATAATTTACATTCAATAAAATCTATGATTAAAGTGTAGAATATGATTGCTTTCTCTATTTCTACAAGAAATGCCGTAGGGATTTTGATTGGCATTGCATTAAACCTATAGAGAACTTTTGGTAATATCGCCATTTTGATGATGTTAGTTCTGCCTATCCATGAACAGGGTATATTTTTCCATCTTCTAACATCTTCTTCTATTTCTCTCTTTAGGGTTCTGTAGTTTTCATTGTATAAGTCTTTCACCTCTTTTGTTAGGTTGATTCCCAAGTATTTTATTTTTTTTTTGAAGATATTGTGAATGGAGTGGTTGTCCTCATTTCCATTTCAGAGGATTTGTCGCTGATATACAGGAATGCCTTTGATTTATGCGTGTTGATTTTATATCCTGCCACTTTGCTGAATTCATTTATTAGCTCTAATAGTTTCTTTGTAGACCCTTTTGGGTCTGCTAGGTATAGAATCATGTCACCTGCAAATAGTGATAATTTAAGTTCTTCTTTTCCTATTTTTATGCCTTTAATTTCTTTCGTCTGTCTAATTGCTCTGGCCAGTGTTTCGAGAACTATGTTGAACAGAAGTGGAGAGACAGGGCATCCCTGTCTTGTTCCAGATTTTAGAGGGAATGCCTTCAATTTTTCTCCATTCAGAATGATGCTAGCCTGAGGCTTAGCATAGATTGCTTTTACAATATTGAGGTATGTTCCTGTTATCCCTAGTTTTTCTAGAGTTTTGAATATAAAGGGATGGATGGCATTAGAGCAGATTATGCTAAGTGAAGCTAGCCAATCCCTAAAAAACAAATGCCAAATGTCTTCTTTGATATAAGGAGAGTAACTAAGAACAGAGTAGGGTCGAAGAGCATGAGAAGAAGATTAACATTAAACAGGGATGAGAGGTGGGAGGGAAAGGGAGAGAGAAGGGAAATTGCATGGAAATGGAAGGAGACCCTCAGGGTTATACAAAAGTACATACAAGAGGAAGTGAGGGGAAAGGGAAAAATAATACAAGGGGGACAAATGAATGTCAGTAGAGGGGGCAGAGAGAGAAGAGGAGAGGGGAGGGGAGGGGAGGGGGAATAGTAGAGGATAGGAAAGGCAGCAGAACACGACAGACACTAGTATGGCAATATGTAAATCAATGGATGTGTAACTGATGTGATTCTGCAGTCTGTATATGGGGTAAAAATGGGAGTTCATAACCCACTTGAATCAAAGTGTGAAATATGATATATCAAGAACTATGTAATGTTTTGAACAACCAACAATAAAAAATTTAAAAAAATACTAAAAAAATAAAGTGTAGAATATGATAAAAATATATATTTAATATATATACGGTGTATATATGTATCCAAAAACCATCATTACAATCAAGATAATAAACATACTCACCATTCTCCTCCTCAAGTTCCTCACGACCTTCCCTCTTGACTTTTCATCTCTCTTATCCCCAAACAACTACTGTCAGCTTTCTGTTCTAATAGATTGCTTTGCATTCTCTAGGATTATGCATAGATGGAATCACACAGTATATACTCATTGTGTTTGCATTCATTCACCTAGTATAATTATTTTGACATTCATTCTCATTGGTGCACATAAATAGTTCATTCCATTTTATATACAGCATGAATATACTAACAGTTGGTTCATTCATTCACCTGTTGATAGGCATTTGGGTTGTTTAAGGTTGGAGCTACTACAAATAAAGTTTCTATGAATATTTAAGCAGAAATATTTAGTGGATATTTGCTTTCATTTCTCTTAAGTAAATGCCTAACAAGGAAAATGCCTGGGTCATATGAGACGTGTATGGTTAACACCTATCATATGTTTGACGTATAAGAAACTATCAAGCTGTTCTTCAAAGTGTTTGTGTCACTTTACATGCCTAAAGAGTTCTAGGCTTTTCACATCCTTTCTAGTTCTTAGTATGTTAAGATTTTTAAATAGAAATTTAAAATTCTATGAGATGTGTAGCTGCATCCTAGGGCATTTAAATTTATATTTTCTTAATAATGAGGTTAAACAACTTTTCATGTGCTTACTTGCTATTTTTTTGATGAGGCATCTATACAATATTTTGTCCAGTTTTTATTGTATTAGTTTTGAAAGTTGCTTATATCTTCTTTGTATGTTCTAAGATATATTGTTTGCAAATATTTTTGTGACTCATCTTTTTATTCCTTTCACAGGATCTTCATTTTATATTTTATATTTGATAAAGTTGAGCTTATATATTTGTTGTTTTAATAAACATACTTTTGATATCCTAGCCAAAAAATGTTTGCCCAACTCAGAGATTTTTTTTCCCAAAATTGTCTTCTAGGAGTCTTATAATTTTAGATTTAATCTATAAAATTTACTATACGCTGATTTTTATATATAGTGTAAAGCATTTATCAGGGTTAATTTTTTTGCCCTATATCCACACAATTGTTATAGCATCATCTGTTTGAATGATGATACTTTCCCACAGAAACTAAATATACCTTTCTTAAAGATTAGTTGTTATAATATGTAAATGTAAAGGACAGAGATTATTCTTCTGGCGAAAACTTCCAAATGAAAACTGGGGTTTTTTTAATTTGAAAATTAGTATGTTCAGTAATAAAAGTTATACAGGAAACTTCAGAAACTACACAAATTAAAACTAGACATAATATCATTTTCCAGAAATAACCGATAGTTTTGTCAGTATATGATTTATCCTTTTATGTTTTTAATAAAAATAGAATCAAAATAAGTCCTTTTGAAATCCTCTTACCATATAACTATATCACAAATGATTTTTTATATTAATATCTCTACAATTTAATATCTATAAACCATGATTGTATCCACACAATTCAGATACATGCAGAATGTTTTCTGGCATGTCAACCAAATTTAGGAAATTGTTATTCAGTGAAACTTAAAACTGGACAATTGATGACTAGATTGGAAGTTTATTTCAAGTAAAATAACATTAACTTGTGACTTTTTCTTCTCATTTTTGTCAGCATTTCTAGGTTTTCTATGCTAGCAATTTGCTTAAATCTATAATTACTCTTTTCTAAATACTGAAGAGGAAAATAACACTGGGATTAAAGCTATTTTTTATTACAGTGAAGATTTTTATATTAATAAATATTTAGAATTCAAGACAAAGTCATTGGAGGCTAGAACTGAAAATTAGGGTGCAGAAATAGGAATGTGCTGCCTAAAGTTTTCCGATCCTGTGTCTTGCTGTCACTCAGAATGATGTAGCTGGAACCTTTCCAAGGTTATACAAACTTCTAGGTTCATTAAAATGGAGACAGATAATATATTTTGAAAACTGCATGAAGTCCGTCTACAAATAACCAAATTAAGCCTTTGAAGATGGAGAGAACTCTCTACAAGATTCAAATCAATTTCATGAATGATTCAATAAAACTGACAGAGTTTCAGTTATCCAAAACCACCTAGCCAGATTGAAAATACATTAATCTTCTTGTATAGAAATGTGACCCAAGAGAAAGGAGGCTGTATTAATTTGGTTTGTTGTTAGGGGAAGTGCTGGCCAAGTTTTATAACTCATTTTCCCACTTTCATAGTAGAAGAAAATGAAAGTTGAGAGGGTATAAGTCCCCTCTGCTGGATTCAGTTATGAAAGGAGTTTTAAAACCATTTTCTAAGAGTGTGATGCTGGCAGGGCTGCCAGACGAGGATGGAGGAACTTGGGATTTTGTAATTAGGCAACTGAGACATTCAGATGAGTTTCAGAAGGGAACTGTTGACCAAACTTAAAATAAGTATGTATATTCTGGGTCAGTCTCCAATGGAAAATGGCAATTTTAGAAATCATGCTAATGGACACTTGGGAGAGAGATTTTCTGTTGATATGGAGCATCGTCCCTGCCTATTACATTCTCCCTGTATCTCATCGTCTGAAATCTGAACACCCTGTTTCCCAGACTCCTTTGCTGTGGATTTGAGCCTATTCCAACAAAATGATCAGCCATGAAACACTTGAATGACAGAGTTGAAGTCACTTTTTTTGCTCTGGCATGAAGAAGTACACTAGACATTAGGTTTGCAGCATCCCTGGGGTGAGCTCCTAGTAATTAATTACCTGCTTCATAGCTGTAAGCAACAGACACAACACCTTCCTTAATTTCCACATTTTCTGATCTCTGTAAAGCCAGCAGTGGCTTTGTCTGATCTTATAAATATTCCTATAAATAACTTTTTAAATATCCAATTTCCTCTATTAAACACCTTCCTGCTAAAAGAGAGTGGTTTTGTTTTCCTGCCATAGTGTAATGGATATAAGATTAAAATGAATAGATCACTCAGTAGATTCTTGGTATCTACATATACTTTTTAAAGTTTCATATATAAATCTTGCATAACACTATTTTCGATATTGATAACATGAAGCACAAATAGTAGCACAGTTCTAGCTGTTCCATAATGCAATACTTTTGTACTGAAAAAGCATATTTCATGTGAAGATAAAATATCTTGATAAAAATTATCTGGAATAATTGTCTAGGTTATTTGATTGTTTCAGATAATTATATCACTTAATTATCTGGATCATCTGGATTTTTTCTGGCAGGGGGAAGAGACAAACTTACTGTAGGACTTGCAGTTCCCTCTTTTAGCCCCTGTCAAGATCATTTCAGAGAGATTTCCTATAGCAACAATCCAGAGATTCAGAAAAAGGTTCAATAAGTGAAAAAAGTCCTGTTACAAAGTGAGGGGACAAATGTCCAGCTTCTGTTTCCAAATGAACATTTATCCTAAATAATGATAGAGAACATAGATTTTTTTTTAAAAAAAAAACAGGATTAATTCAAAAGAAATGTTTAGGATTTCTAACAATGACAAGTAAACTTTGTTGCAGGGAACTAACTTAGGGAAAAAATACATATTTTAGGTCATGTATTTTACACAAAATTTAAATGACTTTATTGAGCCTCCTAGGGAGAAGAAAAGGTATATTCTCACAATTTGGATTATTTGCATTATTGAAAGAATTATTAGGAATGAGAAAAACTGGTACCACATTCAAGCTATTAAAATGTTAATGATGGAAATTATGTGAGAAGTAGAAACATGAAGGCAGCTCTTTTGATCTTTTGTCTAGAAATTAGATTTAGGCTGAATTGTAAAACTTCCCCTGACACATGCTAGCATCCAGTTTTTCTTGCTCATGACTGACATTTCAGATAAAAACTACAAAATGTTATGGGAGACATAACATCAATCAAGGAAATAACCTGAGCATGAATGAATGTAAAAGCATGCTGTGCTCCTGGATGGAAAGATTGTATTTTAACTTACTAATTCACTGTCAAATCAGTATCCACCTTTCCTATCATGCCTATTTAGGGGACACATTTTTTTCTTTGACCTTTCAAAAATGATTCTAAAATTTGTGTATAGAAACAAAGACAAGATAATCAAATCATTGTGAAAAATATGTGGTCATCACAGATTAAATGCTACTGAAGACTGGAAGAATGTTGCAGGGACTGGCATGATTTGGGAAGTATAGCTTAACAAAAAATCATACTGCATTCACAGAAGGACAAATTCTGCAGCCACAAGAAACAAGAGGAATGTAATTTCCAGAAAAAAATAATGATGATATATTCTTAATGGAAAAAAAATCTTGCAGACCAATGTTTCACATGATTGATTGCATTTGTGTAAAAACTGAACATGCATTTTTATATATATATGCATACACATATATATATATATATATATATATATATATATATATATATNCATATATATATATATATATATATATATATATATATGCATACACACACACACACACACACACACACAGAGATTTCTGCATTAGCCAAAAAAAAAAAAAAAACTTGGCAACACACCAAACTGCTAAAATAGTCATATCTAAGGCACAGTAGGGGCTGAGGTCAACATTTGCTTCCTATTTTGTGTATGCATCCACGTATATGTGGTCAAGCACATATGCATAATATTTAATAATGACCCTGTGGGTAACTTTTAACCTTTTGCATTTTTAATATTATTCAAATTAAAATGCAAAGAAATGGAAACAGAAAGAAAGTTTTATAAAATGCAAAGAAATGTGTCATATACTACTTTCTATTAATATAAATACATACACACATATTCATTTATTTAAGAAAGAAATTTTAGTATTTATAAACATAAATGCTGTCTTTGGAGAATGGATCCTTTTTATAAAAATGGCTTTTGTACTGAGAAATTTTGCTCTTGTGTGGGCAATGTAGAGAGCAGGAGTCAGAGAAGCCTGAATCACTTTGCATGATAAAGCAATGTCTGCATATGTGGTTTTGAGTTGGTCAGCAGCATGATTTCAAGATTTCAATTTCATCTCTGCCACCCCCACAAAATACTGTTCACTTGGATATGACTGTATCATCTTGGCACAACCCAGAGTCAGAGTATAGTTCAAGGACAGATGCACCACACTGGAATTTGGAGGCAGGGCAGACTATGGAAAATAGGATCCCAAGAATTTTCAGAAATCTACAAGATATTTCATGATTTTCCTAGTTGTGGCATTTGGACAGTGTTTCAAGGAGAGCACTCAAATAGCTTTAGTTGCTTTACCTGGAGGCTGTGCAACAAGAAAGTTAAGTATGAGAACTGTAACCAGTTAGTCTGAAGACTGAGCAAAAATAATTAAAAAGAAGGTCCAAGAAAGCTTCGTGGAGGGATAATAGGATTCCAATGTGAATGGCATTCCCTAGGGAGTGGACCATGGAAAACCAGGAATGGCAGAGATTTGCTAAGTAGTCATCAACAGACTTTACCTGCATTAAAGTGTCTGCAGTGAGAGAGCCTCAGCAACAAAGCAGTGGTGTGAAGAAACCACAATATCCTCTAAGAGACAGAGCTGGTTTTAAACATCCAACAAGGTCCACAAGGCTTAGTCAGTGCTAGAGTGGAGTAAGATATTTCTTATGTATCAACTCTCTTCTTTTTCTCCATTTCAACCTTGGACATGTCAGAGGCAATCTGTCTAACGCAGAAGGGAGTAAGAAGAATGCTGCTGTGGCTTAGAAAAGAATGTGAATCCAAGTTCCTAAATTCTAAAACAGACCTAATAAATTTAAAACCATGTTCCACTTTCCCAACATAGAAACACTTGAAAAAGAGAATTCAGAATAAATCAGTACTCAGGATCCAGGAGTTTGAAATACATGTTGATCAACTTAAAACTGATTTTGTTTTATGTGTGTGTGTGAGTGTGTATGTGTGTGTGTGTGTGTGTGTGTGTGTGTGTGTGTAACCCAGTGACAGGGTTGCTGATTTATATAAAAAGACGTTAGGTTTCTTTGTGAATTTAACACTTAAACAAATGACAGAAATGACAAAATGAGTCAAGTGACTATTTGGGAGAAGAACCATGTGGTTAGAGGGAACATGGAGGACAAAGGGCTGAAGTGGAAACAATCTTGTTCAAGTGGAAATGCTAGCAAAGGACCCCGTAAGCTGATGTACAGTAAGTCCTCACCTGACAAGAAATTACTTTCAGTTAAAGGAACCCCTGAGAAGCTGGTGTTGCTCTGGGTAGGAGCTGGAGGTGGGACAAGCTCAGAGGGCTGGTCCTTGTCAGGAAGAGGGTCAGCTATGACCACATCTTCTGACTTCAGATCTTTTGCCAACATTCACCTGCACCCTGCACCCTGATGGATTACCATTACTCATTAACCTGTCACTGAAATGGAGGTCCTGGAGCAGCCGAGCCTTCACCATGGTGGATTCATTAGAATCAATACTACATCCATCTGGAGAGGAATGACAGATCATGAAGAATATCCTCCCCTGTGACCAGGGTTGAGATGGGGGAGAGGCCTGTTTAATACCATTTTCGTTTCTTTCTCTCTTTATACGTGTGCCTCTCTCTCATTCTTTTCTACTCACTAGAGCCAATGAGTGCTTGATTCTATTGAACAAAATGAATTAACTGATTTAAAGTGAACTAGGTTGTCTAGAAATTAAATCATTCCTGTACTACTCACCACCACAAACACCTTTCTCATAAAGCTGTTTTATACATGAGGTGTATAAAGCACTTGCTGTAGTGCTGGACAGAGCATTCTCAGTAGATGATTGCTATTAGATGGTAATATAGTCTGTGATTATTCCAGTTAGTGGGGAGTGAGTAATCAACACAAATGAACAAAGTATCTTCTAGTCATAAGACATGGCTGGACTTTCACCTATTTGTGAGGGTATGTCGCACCACCCATTAATGTTTATACCATCCTGGGCAGGAAGTGCACCAATGTTGATGGCCTTAGAACAACAGGACTCCTACTCTGCCACTTCTTTCCTCCTGTGCCTGGAAATAAACAATCCCCGAAGCATATGATTATTTGCATGTGAATGTCTGAACTCAGAGTTCTTAGAAGCAGGAGGGGAAGAATGGCTACTAGACAGGCAACCAACCGTGTCTGTTACGATCCTTAGCTTTTCTGCTTCTTTGTCTGCCACTTTCCAGCAAATCCCATAACCATATGGTTCTGAATTTAATACATATGTGATGAAGTGAGCATTAAGTTTCCATATGGAAGTGTTTTCTCTTTTGTATACTCTATGCTTCTTTTGCGTTCAGACTTTCATAATGCTGCTACGTTTGCCTATCATTTCTATGCTTCTCATCTTATTCAGTCTTTAGGATTTAGACAAAGTGTCTTTTTATTCATTTATTCATTAAATCTATATCTGACAAAAATCTATGTCTATCTAGTGTATGTCTACCTTATAGGAATTATAGGAATTACAGATACAACCTATTGTGTAGGAGACAGAGACCCAAATCAACAGTTAAAATATGGTACAGTAAGTGCTAATATGGAGGTGTGCATCTGTGTCTCCAAGTCACCACCTCCACCTGGACAGGAGTGTAGGCTGGTTGGAAGGACAGTGCTTATCAAGAAGAAGGAGATGAAGTTATAAGGGAAGAAGAAAGAAGAGTCCTTCCATCATGTTCACAGTTCTGAGACACAGCATGTGTCATGGTTAATTTTACATGTTAACTTGACTGGGCTAACGGATGCCCAGATAGCTGATAAAATATTCTTTCTGGGCATGGATGTGAGAGTATTTCTGGAACTGATTATCATTTAATCAGTGAACTGAGTAAAGAGGATCTGCCATCATCAATCTGTTGAGGATTCAAAAAGAGGACAGGAGAATTCTCTCTCTCAGACATTAGAGCCACTGGTTCTTGGGCCTTTAGACTCCAGGATTTATACCATTGGTTCTCAGGCCTCCAGACTCAGACTCAGATTCAATTTTATCACCAACTTTCCTGGTTCTCTAACTTTCAGATGGCATGTTGTGAGACTTCTCTGTTTTCCTAATCACAATTCCTTTTGAGTGCAGCTCATTCCCAAACCATCTTTGTAAGTCCCATTGCCAACACTCAGTCAGGAGAACCTGCCCCTGGAAGTTTGCACTCTGGACTGTGTCTGTACTATGGTGCCTCTGGGGAGTGCTGCAGACCCAGAGGAGTGTCCAGGGATACAGATTTTTGAGAATGCTGATGGAAGAACCCTCACTATGAAATTGCTTTAAGTACCGTCTCACCTTGCGTATAGTAAAAGTCAAATTCTATATTCAATTGGAAGAATTTTTTGAACACTATACATTTTTTGACTTTGTTCTTGTATTTCACTTCTTTCACTTGTATTATATCACTCATTTTTTGATTTTAATAGTTATTTTTATATTTGTAATTTATCAATTTTAGAAGCATGAAAGGTTTTAAATTACAAATTATAAATATTAAATGATGTAAAATTAGCTTAAGTTTTAAATTAACATGAGCCATTTAAAAGAGATTTAGAAGATTCATATGAAATGTCATATAGGGAACTCCAATTGCATGCCATTACCTTACATATTTAGCATGAATAGTTAATTGTTAATTATTAAAATTGTAATTATTTCAGTGGTGAACATAGAAAAATTCAGGAAAACACCGTAGTTTGAATTATTGATTTTTCATCCTTAAAGAAGAGACAAAAACACTGTTTTCAAACTTGAAATAGAAGAAGGGGAATTTTAACATATTGATCAAGGTATCATTAGTCATAATTCAAAGTATGAGATATAAATGAGAACTAAATGTTCAGATCTCTTCATGAAAAAATAAATGGCATAACAACATTGTTTCCACGAATATTTATTTTTTTATAAACTGACAAATAAGAAGATAGAGTGTTGTTGTATGCTAAAATCACTACACACAATCAAATATTAAAAAGCACATGCTTTTTATTATTCTTTTCAACTCTCTGAGGGGGTTGGTTGGATGTTAAGAATTGCTTTGGTAAACATTCATCCAGAACAACATATTTCAATTTCTAATGTTTTCCTGTATGCTCTCTTTATTTCGCTAGATCTCAGTAATGCTTATTGAATGATAATGGATAATGTTGCACCAATTTACTAAAATCTCAAGAATTGAACCATTGATGGCAATTTAAAACTTGGCCAAGATCAAAGTCTATCTTTTGGTTTCCTTTGCAGGTTTGGGTTTTATCCTTGGTAATAAGAGTTGACTGTGATGCACATCAATGTCCTGCTCCTCAGAGTCATGACATTGTCTTTCAGGCATTTATAGAGTCTTCTCTGAACCAGTGACTTTATGAGGCAGCAGCCTGAGCATTCTAATGAGAGTCATTGTCTCAGCTGCCTTTGGGCTGACTTTCGGTGGCTGTCACCTAATCATGAAACTAAACTCTATAGGAAAATGTGTCCAAAGATGTGTTTCAGAACTTTCACAGGATTTGAAAGCTGTAGTAGAAAACGTTGATTGCATAATGTCAGATCCAAGAGTTCCTCCGATTAGCAAAGAACTCTTTCAGGAGAATGAAGTTGAACGACAGACAGTGGAAACCCCATGCAAATAAACCATCAGTTTTCTGTTGGCTCTTCTCCATCTTTACATCTCTCCTTGGCTAAGGCAGCCAAATGTCCTGAGTGTCTTTTCTCATTTTTAATAATAAGAAAGTGGACTATTAATTATTAATAACCCTGGATCCAAACTTTCTATGATTCAATAAAGCAAAATGAGAATGAATAAAGCACCATGTTTTGTTACAGCTAATATAGTCTTTAGTCAACGACACTTTTGCATTCACATTTGATATCATGCACATAACATAAAAACACAGGAGGAAAACTTTAGGACCATTTTGAATTAAAGAAAGTTTATGAAGAAGACTTACAGTAACACAAATATAAAAGCACTTCTACATGAACAATAAAAACATAAACAGGGTACACTGTGGACTGAACTTCAATGGTATTTCCACTGAAGAAAGGGCTTATTTATTCCAGACTTTAGGCTCCAAATGATTTCTCCAAACTAGCACAGGGTGTATCTGGCTTTTCTTGGAGAAATCCCATCTAAATGTAATGGAAAGGCCTTCCCATTTGATCCATAGCAAACTCAGGAAACAGCTAGGAGATATACTCATATTTCTTGAGCTTTAATTCAGTTCCTTTTGCACTTAGTGTTTTCTTTAAAAGGTATCTTAAATCATTTCACATTTTGAAAAATTAGAGAGCAAAAGTAAAAGATGTCTAAAAAGTACCAATGGCTGATTGTTTGGAACTCTCAAAATTTGCATGTGATAGTCCTGATAAGTGTAAGTAAAAATAGACTTTGTCTGCTCTTCAGTTTCTGAATGAAAAAAACATCATGACATAATATTTGCCTTTCATATATATATATATCTCAAACTCTTGAAATTAAAGTCAATTTAGTTGCTCTCTTTGCATAAAAGCTTAATTTTACTCCTTTGGTGAAATGGTTTACACAATTTGAGTGTTTAGTGTTAAGATGTACTGTTAAGAAATCTTTATGTTGTGAACATTAAAAACACTGAAGAAAGAGAAAATAACTCTGCAACTTAAACTCAGTACCTTTTTGTGCTAATACGAATCAAGTTAAAATTGTGAATTGAGGTTTTAATGTACTATAGCCCAGGGGCATTGTCACATGAGACCTTTTCCCTATTATCTCAACACACATACTCTGTCAAAAATGCCTCTAAGAATAAAATGTTTTCTGTCTTTTCTTATTTCATTAGCAAACATTTGTAACAATTTGAATCCGCTATCTTGGACAGCAAGTAATAATTAAAATGCAATGGGTAACCAACCATCACACAGCTGGTTTCCATCTCAGAGAGTCCGTCAAGCAGCCGTTTCATTTACAATATGACATGAATGGTCAAAAGTCAAACTGTTGACAATCAATTCTATTATCATATGCTGTGGGCTTAGATTTGGCATGTCATTTTTAAGATTCTCTCCTGGGAAGATGGATGCAAAATACTTTCTGTTTAGAGTAAGAAAGAAAATTTTTTTTTGTATTTAATTTAAGAAAGTGTAGTGATTTATGTTCTAAAAAGGGAGATTATAGCAATAGTTTAAGGAATCATTTGAAATACCTATACATGCACATATATCATTTTGAGTCCTTTGTGTTTGTAGTCATTTATATTATATTATATTATGAAATTATTTTCTTCCTCACATATGCATTCTATTAGCACTATTTATCTCCACTAATAAAAATCCGACTTTACTAGATGGATGACATTTGAAATATGTATGGGAAGATATTTGATAAAACACTTAATACATGTATGCCTTCTTATCTTCATGACAAAATTACCAAAATTTCTCTCTTTTGTTCTTCTTCTTGTATTATAATTATGACATGGGTTGCTCTTTGTAGCAAGTACATACATTCTATCATGCATATCCTATACCAGCAATGTGTCATTGCCAAACTGTAAAATCCTGAAACCTAATGCAACAGTCTTTCAAATCATTTACTTGATTTCATGGAACTATGAAAGTGAGAAAGCAGGTAGGCTTAAACCAGGAAAATATAATCAAATGGAGGAAGAAGGAAATAATAATAATAATTCAGAGACAGAAGCAGAACAAAATGATTTTTTAAGAGCTATTCATAATGACTGCACATCATATGGTTCCCTACAATAAGAAAGGCCTTCAGAATCTCTACCTTCTGAACTTTTAGCATTCTCTAAAGTCTAGCTCAAGAGTTCTTTCCTTCCTTATGTGGAAACCCACCTCTTCTAAGTATGATTTATCCCAACACCAAACTGTGAATTGGCAAGAATAATTTTAAAGTTTGAGGTTATTTTATTTTATAGAAATTATAAAATACATACCAGATTGTAATAATTTCTTAGATTAATGTTGACAGTTATTGAAAATTCAATTAAGGTGCACTTATTATAGAAGTTGAGAAAATAATTATAAAAAGTTTTTCTACAATTTTTTAGAAATATGTTGACTACATTCATATGGCTTGACTTTGAACTTAGAAAGTTCTGTAAAATGGGCCATAATTAAGTCAGAATAAGAATTTGATTTAAATTGCAACACATAATGCTTTGCTAAATATAAGAATAGAAATATCCTGTGAGTTTCTGAAACAGCAAAGGAAAGGAGACTGGATAACTAACACTTCTGAAAATATTCCAGAAGTTTCATATTATCATTTAAGGATATAATTTCCATTTTAATAGTATGATGTGGTTTAATGAATATATTTAAAACAGAAAAGATCAGATTGCTTTTTGAAATTCCTTTTGGTATCTGATTTGGTACTAATTAAGTTTTGATTACATGAGTCAGAAAAAAATATTAGTTTTCCTTTCTACAATTCAAAGGTTACTTATTATTTAAATTTCTTTCAAAGTCCCAAACAAGCAAACATAGAAATAGCTTCACTTGGCACTCATTCTGAATAGCATCCTGATATTTTCTGATATTACCATTTCCATTGGATCTATAATTAGAATTTCTGCTCTGGGCAGCTTTCCAAATGCGATTCCAAATTAAGGTTAGTTTATGGCTATTCTGAACAAATGCCAGCCAGTAAACCCAAGTGGAAGGTAGGGTGTCCGCCTCGGCTAATTGGATTATACACATGATTGATGACAAGTTTTCACTTTTTCTTGATACCAGATTTATTTGTGAGAATAGCAATTATTTTCCAATGATATTGATCCAGAGACTGAAAATTGAACTTGGACAATACTACGACTCACTTTAAAGGTAGCCAATATTGCAATACATTGAGGCTGAAAGATATTTTAGAATAAGCATCTTTAAATTTTAAGGCAATTTGACAGGCAGGTTAAAAAATGAAGGGAAAGAAAGGAAGGAAGAAAAGGATATAGATAGGAAGGACAGAATGAGAAATCTCCTACCATAATACTAATCCTAATGAGTCATTTGGTTCCCAATGGAACTCAAACAGAATTTTAGAGTTTTTCAGTCATAATCTAAGGATGAGAAGGAGAGAATATATCAGTAAAGTGAACAATGCAGGAAGAAAACACATTTTTTTCTAGCTTGTCATAATAATCAGATATTTTATAACAGCTCCTTGACAATGTATTTTACTAAACAGAGGAGACAAAACAAAAATCCTCTACAAACATAAGACTGTGCAGAGGAAAACAGTTGAAAACAACATCCTTTATTGGGCTGTTATGTTTTATTGCATGTATTACCAGATTTCTACAGATGGAATAAAGCTGGCTTTATATTAAAGTCATAAGCCCTTCAACTTTTGATGGTTTCTATCAGCGTATTTCATCAAATGTCCCCTCAGACATTCATACATGCTTGGCATTTATTTCTTTCCTTTTAAAATCTAGGGCAGGATTGTCATTTAGATCTTTTCATACAATGAAAGTTACCAATTGCTTTATGAGCAAAATATAAAAAGGGAAAAATCCATTGCTTTATTTTCTGTATGTTTAACTGTAGGTATTGGTTTCTTAATACAAAATATGCTCATACATAAATTTATATAAATTATGCAGATGTAGTCTATTTTAAAAATGTTTTATAATTAATAAGAGCATCCAAATTTGCTAAAAACAATTAAAAAAAATCTTTGGTCTTCATTCTTTCCCATGCTCACTCATCTTCCTTTCACCAAGCTTCCAGTTTTCTGGATCATATTAGTCCTCTCTTAAAGCCTACCAAGAGTCCTCCTCTTATCAAATACCAAGACTTATTTTCTGACTTTAATGTTTTAGGTCCACTCTTTGCATCTCTACAGTTGGTCTATCTCACCAACAGAATCTTTCCCCAGAGCTTAGTAGTTAGCTACAATATTTTGCAGCCCTTTAAAAACTCAGATGCGAAACTTTCTTTGATTTTGCTTCTTTTTCTAGCCCCACTTCATTTTTCTGTTCTCTGCATAACCAAGACTCTCATCACCTGCTTTATTGTGGTACTGTGTATACTTTCGATATATCTACTTTCTAATATATCTTTCCTTTTTTAACTCACACCAGTTGTATTCTCTTTTTACTTTTCCTAATAAACCACTCTTACCAAAGTCACAGAACCCTAGTAAAACAAAATGGACCTTTAAACAGTTAGCTGACTTAATCTGCCCATTTTTATCTTCCAAATACCACACTTTTTTAGTGTTGTCTCCAGGTCTCTAAAATGTTGCCCCAAGGTCCCTAACAGGTACTTCCTGTGCTAAGCAATTTCTCCATGTTGGAGGTCTAGCTTCCCCTCCAAGGGCCTTTACTTTTCTTTCTAGAATTTCTCATTGGGTAATTGTATCTATTCCCTTGGTGTTTAATAACATTTATAAGGCAGTGCTCCCAGTGATAGCCATTTGGTATTTAGACTCATTTTAGTCAATGTCTCATTGACATCTCATAGCTATCAAACAGGCAGCTTAAATTTCTTAACATATCCATAACCAAATTCTCCACCTTCCAGTCAAACTTAACCTCATTCTGGTCCTGCTTTTAAAAATAACTGGTATTGGAGCTGGGGTTGTGGCTCAGTGGTAGAGTACTTGCCTGGCATGTGGGAGGCACTGGGTTGAATTCTCAGCATGGCATACAAATAAATGAATAACATAAAGGCCCATTTAAAAAAAAGTAACTAGTATCAAACTACACAGTAATTATGGTCAGAGAAACGGACACAATCTTTGGGATCTCCCTTTGTCTCTTCATTTTCCATATCAAATTATGTTTGCTATGTTTCCTCAAAAATGTGTCTGGAATGAATAGGTAGATAGATAGATAGATAGATAGATAGATAGATCCATCCCCCCTCAATTGCCACCACTCCATCTATTCTAAGGCACTTGCTCATCTTGACTTCCTTGCTTCCTTCTTTGTTCTTTACTATCTATTCCTCTTTCAGCAATCAAGTAACATCCTACACTTATTTTCCATACTACTGTGCTCCTCATTGTATTTAGGTTAAAAATCTCAGTTTGTAAACATGACCTAACAATATCCTATATTATGTTAATTGATCATTTAAGTTTAAGATCATTAAGTTTCAGGGCATGACCTCTCTTCACCGCTATATATTTAATACTTACCATGGTGATGGACACAGGATAATTACTGAAAATTATTGGATGATCTGAAGGATTTTTGGTTGCCTTGAAAACCTAATTTTCCTCATCTTCAGTAATAAGGTGATTAATACATTGACAGTTATTGTGGAGGCTGAAGTAAAAGGGGGTGGAAAAACTGTTATCTGAGAAATGCACCAATTTTGTCATCCCCATGCATCTTCTGTCCCTCAGTACTGGAATTAACACTTTCATTCATATCCAGTTACAAATCCTTAAGCAAACCAGCCCTTCTTGATTGCCTTCTTACCAGGCAGTCATGCAAATTCAGATTCTTACAATCTCAGTTTAGCATATAACCGTATCCTGATGTACCAGAAGAATCTTGAGTGGAAATATGCAGTTATTTGAATTAATATAACTACCTTTGTTTGCTAATGCCTTTTGAGTCACTAAAACAAATACTCTTAAAATAACTTTTGCAGATAGAGTTCACCTCAATTTATGAAAGGCACAGATACTTCATTGGCTGACAGATGAAGACAGAGCTCATCTTCTTTTAGGAAAGGCACATGTGCTTTTAAAACATTTACCCATAAAACATTTTGGAAAATAGAAATGGATTAAATAAGCTAGAGAAAGTTCACTCAGAAAGGAAGATCAATAGACAATTGAAAAGGAAAACATATATCTAATCCAGATAGAGCCAGAGTGAACCTCAAGAGTTCACAGAAGGGAAATGGCAAAATGCTACAATCTATTTTAAAGCTTATAAATCCTTGGGAAATAAGCTGGTGACTTATAATACTTTATGATGGTGAAAAAGTATGTTGCTTTATTCAATTTTTTTTGCAAATTCTGTGTGAATAAATCATATTTAATGTGTAATTTGTTGTTGTAGCATTCCTAGAATCAATAGGGAAATAAATATAAAGGAGTTTAAATATGTTTGCTGAACTGTATCCTACTAAAATTTATATGTTGAAGTCTTAATTCTTCATACCTCACCATGTTAACTCCTTTAAAAATAGGGGCATTGCAGATATAATTAGTTAAAATGAGGTCATACTCCAATTGGGTGGAGTTCTATGCTAATGTGACTAAAGGGGAAATTTGGGCACAGACACTAATATAGTGAGAATATTATGTGAAGATAAAGGCAGAGATCAGCCCATCAATGCCAGAGATTGGTAGAAAGTCACCAAAAATTAGGAATGAGACACGCAAGAGATTTTTTTTCCCTCACTGCTGGCACCTTGCTCTCAGACCCCTAGCCTATACAGCTGTGAGAAAATATTTCTGTTAAAGTCATGCAGTTTGTGATATCTTGTTAAGGTAGTCCTAGAAAACGCATATGCCTAATCATTTTTTTCCCAGATATTATGTTCTAGGAATATACCTGTTAAATAATTCCATGCCTATAATTTTGTATAGTTTAAAAAAATCCATGGAAGCATTATTCGTCATAGGAAAATAAAAATAATTATACCCACACAGTAAAATAATAGAAATCCACTAATAATATATTTTGAGCAAAGTATAGTGACACAGGCAAAGTTTATTTTATAAAACTTATGAAGAACAAAAGATCTAAAATTGACAATGATATTGACAAATAAGGGTTTTGGCAAATCATGAACTGCAGCAAAGAAAACAAAGAGGAAATGTTATGAAAACAGAACAATGGATAAATCATACAGAAGGGAGACTTGAGAGACAGAGGTGCACCTCTGCCAACAGGCCAGGGTGTCAAGGCAGTACCATGCAGGAAAAGGTCATCTTTCAACAAATGGTGCTACAGCAATTGTATATCCATGTGTGAAGAAGGAGGAGGGTGAAGAACAGAAAGAAGAAGAAGAGGATAAGGAAAAGTTGTTCAATCCATATTTTATATCATATAATAAATTTAACACCAAATGGATCATGGACCAAACTTCTAAACTTAAGAAAAATTAGAAGAAATTATGAAGAAAAAAAAATTTGACCTTGGTTTAGGGAAAGATTTTCTTCAGATACCACACAGAAAGCACTTTCTTTAAATGAAAATAATTGGTAAATTGGACTTCATCAAAATTAAGAACTTCTGTTCTTTTCAAGATTCTGTGCAAGGGATGAAAACATAAGCTACATACTAGGAGAAAGTACTTGTAGACCACAGGTCTGTGAAATTACATATCCAGAATATAAAAAGAAATTTCAAAACGAAATAGTAAGAAAACAAACAATCCAATTCCAAAATGGGCCAATGATTACATAGACACTTTATCCAGGGAGACATATCAGTGACAACAAAATCACGTGTTCATTAGTTAAGTTCAAATAAAAACCACAATTAGATAATACCCTGTACTTTTCGGAATGTCTGCGTAAAGGAAGCCAGAACCACTACTCTCCAAAAAAAAAAAGAGCATGATTCTCTTTATGTGAAACTTTGGAAGAAGCAAGATAAGTTATAAGGACAGAAATGAGAATCCATTGCTGTGGGATTGGATGGTAGGAGCATCAGAAAAGATAACAAAAGACCTAAAGACTTTTATGGGGATGATGTATTATGTTTATTATTTTGATTGTGGTTACAGTTTGCAATTTTTTCAAAATATTTCAAACTGTACATCTCTGGCATACACCGTTTATTACATTTATTATACCTAAATGAAGCTGTTATAAAAGAAAATAAAAAATGTAAGTAGTTTTATTCTAAATACATAAAAATGCAATTCAAAACTAACCAAGAAATTCATTAAAAAGATTAAAGTAAAAATTGCACATGATTACACAAGTGAAGGTTTTCATTAATTTATTATTCAAATACTTGAAAAGAAAATGTTTATCTTTAATTTTCAGGAAAAAAAGGAAATACTTTGTACAGGTTAAAAAAATGGTGAAATTATAACTGTGATCTAACTTTTCTTTCAAGTTTAAAGTACAACTAACTTTTCTGTCAAGTTTAAGATATACCTTCTTTTCTTTCTCTTTCTGCCCTTGTTTTAAAATAGAAAGTCAATAATAATAGAGTTCTCTCAAGGACTGCATTTTTCAAAGCCAGACCCTACTTGTAGAGTGCTAAAACTGGATATGTTCTGTTAGGCATGGGAAACCAAAACCTCTGTGTATGAACAGAGATGACACCACAACTCAATTGGCTTCAGATACACCTGATACTATATGATGGAAGAAAGACATTCTTCTGTTGGTCTTCATGTGCTCTGTAAAATTAAGATTCTCATTGTGAAGGAAGAATGACAAGAAAAAGAAAATAAAGAAATCAGTCTCAGAGGAAACTAATTAATCCAATGGAAAATAGAAGAAAACAGAAAAAAAGCAAAACCTGAACAAAATAGAAGAGGAAGTGATAGGGAAGGCAACGGTGCCTATAAAATTGGACAACTGAAGAAAGATGGAAGATGTGGTTGGCTTACTGTTTAGTGAATGTCTCATTCATGTCCCACCCAAAATGGGAGCCATTTAGTCTGCAGTAGCAGATTCACCCCCATCTGGGCTCCGTGATCAAACATATCTTAGGGAAAGTTAGAGAGACCTCCATTCAGGATCCTTCTGGCCTTCATCTATAAAATATAAGCACTTCTGGTGAATCTGGGGTATGACTGAAAACATACTTCTCCCATAATTCAATGATTAAGTCCTATTGGCATGTTTATTTTTTTCCTTTTTTCACATCTTTGTACATATTTGTTTCTGCTCTGTATTTAATTTTTCTAAGAAGAGGGATTATGTCTTTTTTTTTTGGTAATGTATGTAAATTGTTCCCAACTTTACATGCATGAATGTCTATAACAGTGCTTTTCAAATAGTTGGGGCTAAGTAATAGATGCTCAGAGAACTCCATGTCAAGATGCATTTTCTGTACATTCCCTTTAAAGGACTGCAATTCCTCTGTATCAATGATTTGCCCAGGCTCACTGTGAAGAGGAGGGGCAGACACACTAAACATACTCTTTAGTGTATCTTTGTCTTTCAGGGTCATATAATCAACACAGTTATAAAGTCCCAAGGATATCCCCCCATGTCAGCTTCATAAAGCAGTGAAGAGTATGCTACATTTTTATTTTGTAGTAAAAAAAAATGTTGAAATTCATCATGTAGAAAATACAATTAAGGAAACAAGTCCATAGAAGAGGCCACAGCTAGAAACTTGGAAACTGAGGACAGGGATAGAATTGGAAGAAACATATGGTTCAGATAATACTTAATAACTGAGGTGCTGTACTCTTAAAAAACAGAGATCCAATTGTCATGATTTAATCGGAAGGATGTTCAGTTGATTTCATCCTTTAATGCTAGTGACTGCTAACTGAGGGAAAAGCTTACTGTTAGGATTCTTTGTCTTTGGGTTTTGGCTGCAAATTCTGAGAACTCTTTCATATGTGTGACAATGACACAGTCTGAGAAAACTGCAGTCTTCTATTTTATCAATGCAGCCATTTAAAAAGAGGCCGTATGGTTCACGTCTCCACAGTTAAAGCAAAATAGGATGTCTAATTTGGTCACAATTTACATCTTCACAGCACTGATGTCATTTTGATTTAGCAGTGATTGTGTTTTAGGTAAAATATAAGCCACTGTTAATGGCAGATAAATGCCTTCTCTAGTTAGACATTCATGTGGTTAGAAGACATAAAAAAGAATGTCTCAGAAAACAAGAGTGTACTCTTTAGAAAGTCATTTTTATCCCAGTTCAATTAACCTTTGAAACATAGAAATACTGGATCATCTCTTGTTCAGAGATTTTTCTTTCAATTACAATGTGAAAATTACCCACAAAGTAGAATGATTCATTTCGATTCTGTGTGATATTGAAGAAATGTGGAAAAAAACATTTTAATTCATTTGTTCAGCTAACACTTGAAGTACAAATGAATTGAGAGTCATTCAGATCATTATTTGCCCAGTCCTACATAATGTGCTTCTCTGTGACACTTAGTCAAAGACTCCTTATGACATTTAGTAGGTTTAAATGCAAGATTAAGTTGCCAAGGGCAACAACATTTGAAACGATTGGAGGATAACTGGAATAAGTAGCTTCATACCATGAGCTGACACAAACTTCTGGTGTTAGGGAAGATATACTGAAGCAAGAAGAGAGAGAAGCAGGAACAAATGGAAGCCATAAATAATAATTAAGTTGCTGTAAAATGGAAAAATATGGAGGAGTCAGAGCTGTTGCTGTAATGGTATAATAGAGAGCAGATTTTGCCCCAATAAAAGACATAAAACCAGAAGCAAAAGTTAGCTTAATGAAAGGAAAGACCTTACTTTGGTTGAAATACCCAGAAGTATTCCAAGAACCAAAATATGTCACTTGAGTTATTTTTCCTCAACAATGAGCCACATTGTTACTTGTAGCAATAAACGTTGGTAATATGAATGGAATAGAAAGGCCAATTTTTAGCATAGAAAAAAAACAGATTTTCTGTAATGCATATAATGACATATTGTAAATTTGAATTTTAGAAGGAAAATGTGAGGAAATATACCTTCCTTACTTTTGCTATTTGGTTAAGCAGGCAGATTATTACATTTGAAATATAGCCTTTATCATCGTCCACATTATAAGGTATATATTTGCCTCACTCAGTAAACCCTAAGCACTTTTACATAACAAGGGGTGGGTTTTGGTCATCTCTGTGTCCCCCACAGTTTCTTGCATGTATATAGGGTATTGAACAGTATTTTGACTGAAACGCTGCTGCCAAGCTCATAGATTGGCTGAGGAAAGTTTCTCTGAGTATTTGCCCTAATCAATTGCAGTGTTGATAGGTAGGGATATACATCAAGTCTTAGTATTTATAAACTTATTTTCTATAAAGTTACTATAAACACTGAATTAGTGAACCTTGAACCACTGCCTCAAGAGAAAATACAAGATTAAAGTTCTGTAAGCCTTTGGTCATATTTGTATCAATTGACTATTATGTAATCCTGTTTAGTAAATGTTTGTATTTGATATACTCCTTTAATATATCTTGTTGATTCATTAACATTGCCCAAGTAGTGAAGTTTACCAAACTCATACATTTTCTCCATGAGATACATTGTAGTCTTTTTGTGTTTAGGAATAGTGGGCAGCACCTCTGCACTCTGCTTAGGGGTCATTTTAAAAAGCAAAATGACTCCCCAAACAAAACCTTCAAAAACATGCAAAATGTAGCATTGTAGAGACTAGAAAAGATAAAAAACTGTAATGCACATTTGAAGTTGGCTTCATTTAGTTCATTCCTGAACACAGTATGAATCCTTTACAAGGGAATCTTAAAGAATCATAGTTAAGGGGCTGGAGTTGTGGCTCAGTGATAGAGCACTTGCCTGGCATGTGTGAGGCCCTGGGTTCGAACCTCAGCACCGCATATAAATAAATAAATAATCCATTTACAATTAAAAAATATTTTTAAAAAAGAATCATAGTGGAGCTCTGAACAGTGGTATATGCTTATAATCCCAGTGACTCGGGAGGTCGAGGCAAGAGGATTGCATGTTCAAGGCCAGCTTCAGCAATTTAGCAAGACCCTCAGCAACTTCCTCCCTGTCTCAAAATAAAAAAATTTAAAAAGCATTTGGAATTTAGCTCGGTACTAGCACGTCCCTGAGCCATTGTGATGGCTCATACAGTCCCAGTGATTCTGAAGCTAAGGCAAGAGGATGACAAATTTAAGCCTTAGCAACTTAGTGAGGCCCTAAGCAATTTAGCAAGACCCTGTCTCAAAAAAAAAAAAAAAAAAAAAGAAAAAAAAAGAAAGAGAGAAAGAAAAGAAAGAAAAAAATATAAAGGACTAAGGATGTGACTCAGGGGTAAAGTTCCCCTGGGTTTAATTCCCAGTACCAAAATAAATACTTGAATAATAACAATAGTAATAAAATAAGAATTGCTCCTGAGCTCAATCCCATTACCTAATAATAATTTTTTAAAAATCAGTTGTTAGTTTCATGGTTGTGCTCTCTAAGAGGGCATCTTTTTGCAGCAAAAGAAAAACACATGGGACTCTTGTTCCAGAGGCTGTGATTCTGCTCATCAGCAGAATCCCTTTTAAATAGGGATTCAAAGGCTATATTCCACATGTTCTCTATTGAAGTTGTAAATCACTTGTTAATTTGGGAAATAGTCATTTCTGAGATCTTCTTATACAATCCCCAAAGTCTAGATTAGAATACTTTGTTCCTATGATGGGTGTGTGCTCAAGGACTGATAACTCTGTCCAGTCCTGTTTCCCCAGATTAGGAAGGGGGAGAGATTAGGGAGGAACAGTGAGAGAGGAAGAGAAAGAAATGTGTTCACTTTAAAAAGAAGTTGCAGTGGCAGAGGAACAAGGGCTATATTCAAACCACAAAGTGGAACATTGTTATATTTCCTCACTGTCAATTTCTACATTCCATTTCTATGGAAAAATGGGCAATAACATCTCCAAGCTGCTTCCTGATGAAAGAGGAAGTAACCCAAAGTCCTTGTTCTCTAGCAGGTGGAGTGTGGACAGTTAAGAGTGTTCAGTATCAGAGCAATTCAGAGGTCCACAGAGGCAGAGGGCACATGACTGGACCAGGCATACATGGGGAAGGGATCATGCTAAAACAATAATAAACAAGACAACAAGCATTACTTTTTGTGTGTTTTAGCCAGTCTCTAAAAACTATGAGGACAGTGACTCATAATCTTATCAGTGAAAAACAGATTGAGTTTATCAATGTAGGAGGTTAGGAAGATTTGTAGGTCTATGAGATTAGATTCAAATCAACTCAGGACAAACTTGCAACTCTAGAGTCATTATTAGGTACTCCCACCCAAGAACCCTTCCTTTATAGCCTCCAGCTTTACTTATTTGGGGTGAGCTTAAAAATAAGTAAACACTTATTTTGACACTAACCCAAGGTTCACAATTCATGACTGCAAGTTTTTAGGTGGAAAAGGAATATGTTAAAAGTCTAAAGGAGAGATACATGTATTGTTGTTTGTAAAATTCTAGGCAGATTCTAGTTTTGGATATTTCTCTTGATACTGGCTCTCACATGTCATTACAAACATAAATATCTTTGGAGATAAAGAGAATCCCTGGTCACCGTCATCTGTCTAATGATATCAAATATGCTTGACAGCGTACTTTGGTGTTCTGTTCACAAGGTTAATAATCTTAGTTCCTTTACTCTCCACTTAGGACTTTAAAAAACAAAAACACATATATCCCTTCTTAACTTTATCCTGATTCTTTTTCCATATCTGTGTTTATAAACAACATTTCTATTGGCACTTGCAATTGTAAAATAAAATTTCCCTTCCCCAGTTTCCTCTCACTATTGTTTTCTTTTGATTTTATTTTTTTCCCTTTAAATTAAAAGGACAGCTGTATGGGGCAGGCAGAAGAGGAAGTTGAATGGGATGTACTGTGTACTGTATTGTGTGCCAATTCCTCGGCCAAGTGACTTCTATTTTTATGTGTAAGTCAATCCTTGCACGGCTGTTTCTTAAACATTACTGTGGTCTCTGCTCTAAAGTTACCTCTTCAGATAGGTATTCTGTGACTCCTGTAGCTAAATGTATTAGATTCTCTCTCTACCAATGTATAACCATGATTCCTCTCTGCCAGAGCGTCCCCTCTGCTCTCCCATCCTCCCCACATATAGCTTCCCCCCCCCCACACACTTCATTCTTGGAATTATCTTACTTACTAAACCACTTCAAATGAAATGTTTATTTCTCAGATTAGAAAGTTAGGTTGTCATACAGGATTTGGGTCTGTCTTCCCAACCATGGAATCTCTGGCTCCTAGGCATTGATAGATACAACATTTGTCCAATGATTATTTCTTGAATGCATAAATTACTAAATAAGTGAAAGAACAAGGAATCCTGTATAGATAGAAGCCAGGATCAAAAAAAAAAGTCTATGGGAACAAAATTTTGATTAAGAAAAGAAAGACTGGCAAGAAAAAGTTAGGAAAGAGAGGTGAAGCCATCTCTTCTCATCTTCCTTCTAGGCAGTGTACAATGGATTGGAGGTCTTTAAGCAAACTGTCTGTCTTATATTTCCTGTAGGGTGACTTCTGCTATTTTCACTTTTCCACAAATTACGTTTTCATTACTAAACTGATAGTGGGCTTGTTCTGTTGAGACTCACTTTCTGATCAAAGCCCGTCACATGTTAAATGATAATTATGAGTATCCCCAGGCGAGGCTCGGCTCATTGCTACCTCATCTACTGTGATAAGCATGATTTATACAAGGAACACTTGTCTGCTCAACTCATACTGACTTAGGTTAACTCTTTCACTCCAGGATGTTGGTATCTATGCAGGCATGATGTAGTAATCATCATGACTATTGTTCATCAATATGTTAAATATTCCTTAAGGATCTGCTCATCTATGCATATTTTATTATGGATCCAGAGCTAAATTTTGAGTTTTTCAATATTTCTTTTGTAAAATATATGAGACATATTCATTATTCAACTGTGCTTGTTTAAACCATAAGAATGCCTGCTTTATGAAAGACACTTTCTCAATTTCAATTATTGCTCTATCTGATGTGAGCCACGGCATACGAATGATTATATTTTCAATATCTAAATAATGAATTGGAGGCTGAAAACTGAAAACAACACATCTATTTTGTTTGGTCATCATTATATGGCCCACATCAAACATTTTAAGGCACTTCGAAAATGTAAAGTATCAATGTGATCTTTCATGCATATAGCTCTAACATCAATTATTACTATATTAATTTTTATAAGATTTGTGTTAGAAATTTCCTGTCCAATCATATGATGAACTAGAGTATTTAAAGAAAGTATCCTATTAAAAACAATTAGGAATGCTTTATGAAATAATTTTTAAAATATTGAAGAACTGACAGTTGAACACAGAATCATCAAGCCAAAATCTGACTGTGAGAACATAGTCAGGTGAGCAGGATTCTAAGCCTATTGTGCTAATGTCATGTCACCAAAGCTCCTGAGTTTGAACAGAGGTTTTGGTGTCTTGGGGGCATGAATAAAGATTCTTTGGCCTGGAAAAGAACTGACCAGCATGCAGGGTGAGGACATCATCAATGGGAGGTTTAATCACCATATACAGCCCAAATTTAATCTCTTGGTTTGTCAAACAAAACAAAACAAAACAAAAAACTTTCAATCCATGAATATCTAAGGAAGAAAAGTACCTTGCATGAGAAACATCAGAACAACAAAATAGACAGGCATAAGAATGTATCTAAAAGAGATGAAACAAATATTCTCACCACATTAAAATCTAAATACAAATTTAAAAATACTAGCAATAAACATGCATT
The DNA here is from genome assembly GCF_001458135.2 of Marmota marmota marmota. Lineage (NCBI taxonomy): Eukaryota > Metazoa > Chordata > Mammalia > Rodentia > Sciuridae > Marmota > Marmota marmota. Next base: position 3,698,929 of record NW_025999942.1, read on the forward strand.
ATATAAGAAAAGGTTATAGACGATTTATTTAAAAACAAATTCCAGAAATAAAAAAAAATGTACCTGATATTAACTCCAGAATTTCTTGCTAAGTGTATTAGCCATTTGGAATACCTACAAAAAAAAATGCATGTGCTAGAAAGTAACCAGAAGAAATTACCAGAAAGCCATCTATGGAGGTAAAGCAATAGAAGCATTTTTTTAATTAAAAGGTGTTGGGTTTAATACAAGAATCAGAGCTTCAGAGGGATGAACAATGGCCATCCAAGACTGCAGAAGCCTAATGAATCCTAAAGAAATCTCTGCTGAAGAAATATTATTTCAGTTGAAAAAGCTGAGATCTAAGAAAGAACAATACACAAAAAGAGCAAGAAATATTGCTTTCATCTAGATGAACGTTAGGTGTATAAAAATTAGCAATGTCTCATGGCATTTAAAAGAGAGAAATAAAATACACAACACCAACACCAAATAAACTAGGAAGTGAGAGTGGGTTGTGTTAGTTTGGGCAGGGGAGGTGGGGAGAGCCTTCAGACCACAGGGTAGTTCTGACATGAAAAGAGAAGAGGAGGAAGGAGTATTAAGTACCATAGTGTCAGACTGTAGCACATGAAGCATTTGGGATTGTTTGAACTTGACCTCAGGAGAGTTCTCAGGCAAAAGTTGTCCATCAGGGATCCTGTGTTGGGCAAGAGGTCGCTACAGTGGTCCCTGGGATCAGTCTCTCATCTGTTGTCCCCTCCCCTGATAGCAGATCTAAGGAACATAATTCTATGCCTGTCACATGAAGTTAAATCTCTCATGTCTTTGTATTTTGAAGATGATAATATTGATTACTGTAAAGCACACTAGTAAATTAAGTATGCACACTGTAATCTTTAGAGTGAAACCACTAACAATTATATTACTAACAAAGCAACAAGGGAGAAACAACGGAATAATAAAAGAGGATTTCAGAGAAAGGAAAGAATGAGGAGAGTGGGAAAATAAAATGAAAGAGACAGGGCAAGTATAAACAATAAAACAACTCGGCAGAGCCAGGCATGGTGATGTGTGCTGTAGTGTCCGCGGTGCTCAGGCGGCTGAAGCAGGAAGATTCCTTGAGCCTGGGAGTTCGATACTGTTCTGGGCAATATAGTGAGACTCTGGCTGAAATTAATAATAACATGGCAGGTATAAATAAACCATATACTATTTCTCTTCACTGTGAAGAACTAAATGCTGCACTTAAAAATCATGATCATCTGACTGCATTTTAAAGCCAATCATACACTCTATAGGAGACATGCTTAATCTCTATACTAAATTTAATTTTTTTTCAAAATTTCTACTTCTGATTTTTTTTCTTTTTTGGTATTCCCTTGTCCTAGGAGTGAACACAGAAACACCTAAATTCTACAGCAAAAATTCAGCTTTGAATTTGAAGTGTATTGGAAGACGTAGAACAGCAGTGATTTTTCTTCAGTAAATTTGAGTGGGTGAATTTCCTGACTTTTCATGATGAAATGTAATGAAAGCTGTTATATTGTTTACATTTCTGAAATAAAACCATGATCTATCTTACAGCTACAGACATATTTAATTAGACTATTAAAATTAAAAAAGGACTTAAAATTTTTATTTGATAACAATGGATAAGGTAAAGCCAAATCATCATTATGTCTCTATTGGGTTAATAGTAACTCGAACACAACAATAAAGGGAAATGTGAAGGATTGTATAGATTTTTCTCTTTCCTATAAAAGGATCCATAACCTTTCTTTAGGAGTGATAGACTTTGAAAAAGATAACATTGCATGGATAACCAATTCTTATTCAAGGAATATGAATAATCTAATGCAGTAGGTCACAGTTATTTATTAGAAGATGAAGAAATAATCATAACACATTTTTAAGAATTGGCCAAAGGGCTGTTTAGGATGCAGTTGAGCAAAAGCTAATGTATGTTTTGATCAGCCCAATTATTTTCATGTCACAGAAAAGAAGGCTTAATGAACTCCACAAGCATGTTCTGGTGCTCCACAAGCACACCTTCATTTTTAATTATGATCTCTGTTCACAGTTCCCAAATGTTTGAAACTCAGCTTCAAGCCAGGATTTATGGTCTCTGACTTTCCCTGGGATGGCTTTCCCTGCTGCTGTGGACAGCCATTAAAAATCCTGGCAAGCAGCAGCCCACGCTGATTTCTACATTATGAACAGTTCCAGGTGCCCTTCCCTACCCTTCTCATGGATGAGCCTAAGACCCTGAGGAGTTAATAGATGCCTAAACTCCTCATATTAGCAAGAAGCAGGTTTTAAAACCTTCCCTATTTGTGAAACACAAAGTGGATGTTATGTTCTATTGAGAACTGCGGTGTGTACAAATGTCACAGACGAATCTTTACGATACTTATGATGCAGCATCTTCCAGTATAATTTTATATTTCCTTTTGTTCATGGGTCATGGGGAACTCTGTTGGCCAGGAAGTGCCAGGTGATACTTCCTGTTCCCTAGACTGCTTTTGCAGTCTCAGGGGGAAGCCAGACAACATTGCTCTTTCTCTTCCTTCTTTCCCCTCCCCAGCTCTTCCTCTTCCATCTCTGCCCCTCCTGGTGATCCTCCTCTTCCTTCTCCTGCTTCAACTCCCCTTTCCCTTCACTCCACATCCTTCCCTGTCTCGTTGTCCTGATATTTCATCTACAGGTCTCAGGAAGGCAAAGAAAGCAAAACATTAAAGAGTCCTGATTTTTTTTTTTTTTGGTAAAGTGAAAGAAATACTGAATCTTTCATGATTAAAAAATCTCAGAAAAAGTAATTTCATTAAACGTTTTGTATCAATGTTATTTCCCAACCTCAGTCTTCTTTACGGGAGAAATGACTTGCAAATGGCATTTGGTGATGTTCTGACAGCTAGTGAAAGAGGTGTCAGCATGATTTCTAAGGGTTTTCCAAGTCACTGAGGCTGTGTAAGATTCTGATTGTGAGTTTATAAGGTTTCCTTTTGTTGAAAGGATACAGCCTGCTTTTTTTATGATGTAAAAACACATAAGCCATCCAAAGAGATATTTGAGAGTTATCTGATCTGCTCTTCTAGACAAGGCATAAGCTTTTTTAGAAAACATTCAGTAGTATGCCATCTGACCAGGAGTCAGACATTCAACATGGGGGAACTTAAAAGAATAGGAGTTATTTAATTAAGTAAAGTTGGGAGGGAAAGGACTTATTACTTTAATTTAAATTAAATAAAATACTTAAATAACATGGTTAGTATAGTTTGTCCATGGGGTAGAAAATGTTTGTTATTTAACATCCTATGTTGAAGCTTAATTTGCCTCCCTTGCCTGGATGATAAAGTGGCTGTACATCACTTACCTATCTACTTCATCGTGTATGTTTCTTTAGGTTGGTGACTGCTGCTGTTCTGCCACTTTTCCCAACTGGGACCTACAGGACATCTTTTGCTGAGGCTGGCTTTGAACTTGCAATCCTTTTGCCTCAGCCTCCCCTGCTGCTGGGATTACAGGCATACACCACCCCTCTGGGCTCCTACAGGACATCTTGGAGAATGCCTCAATTAGTCTTCACCTAACCCCTTTGTTTCTTGTGGTGGGGCAAGATCCAAGGACAACATGACCTTTCACGGAATCAAAGAACCATTTATGCCTTTGTGCAAGTCTCTATGATTAACCCTCATGCGCTGTGGAGGTGGCTTTGCCTTTTTGACAAAGTAATATAAAAACTGATCTTGCCTTAGAATTACAAGCATCAACTATGAAAAATAGTTTTAATGTTCAAAAAAGTAAACAATTACAATCATAATAACTGTTTCATATTTCTCATACATAGTTCTTTTAATTAATTTCATGCTGTTTTCATGATCTTTATTAATTAACTTGAAATGGGATTTTAACTGTTTCAATGACTGAAATTAAGCACATGACTTTTTTATAAAAATTTCTTAAATAATTCTGTTTTTATGGTTGTAAAGCATTGTCAATACTTTCCTTCTTGTCTAGGTTGATATTTCAACAATTTAGAGTACTGTACAAATGCCTGCTCTCTGTCTCTGAATCCATGAAGATTCCTGTGGTTGTGTGTATATATAAATTATATATTATGTATCAATATTAATATTAATAATTGATATATATCAGTTCAGTTTCATCCTTTGCCTTTGTAGGTTTTGTCAGAAGATAGTTCAGCTCATGTGGATAACCATATTTGAACTCAGTGATACTTTGTCTTCCTTATGTGATCAATTTCAGCTAACTTATTGCTGCTTTAAGCACAGTCTTACACTTATTTCATATATTCAGTGGTTGTGAAGGAAACATTGAGAACTTTTCAGATTGTCACATATCAACCTGATATTTTCTGCCTTTACTCTGGAGCTTCTGTTTTTGCATCAAAAATATTCACAACAAGAAAAAATTGAGAAAGTTCTTAAGTATAGAGAATCATAATTCTTTCCCTTGCATTTTATCTTTCATTTAATTTTACAACACATATTCCCTACTGATGGGTTAAGTCAAGAAAACTGATAACCCACCTGAGCCTTATTAGTAAATGTGCGTCCTCCAATTTTATACCATCATATGTGCAATGACAACCACTGGTTCATTTCCTTTGTACCTCTGAAAGTATAGTACAGTATCTCTCAAGCAATGTCAAATAAGTACTTCTTGGTGTCAGGGACTATTGTGTGTATTACAATAAACAAATACAATAGCCAGTTTATAGTATTTACTTGACATGCAATTGCCTCCACAGAATGAGATCTGTGAGGACAAGAACAGGTTATTTCTTTTTTATTTTAATTGGTGTTTTATAAATTATACATAAAATGGGATTCAATGTGATATATTCATTCATGCACAATGCATAATTTGATCTATTTCATTCCCAGTAACCCCACTTTCCTTGCCCTCATTCTTCCCCTTAATCCCTTCCTCTAATCTATTGGTATCTCTCCTATTTTTATAAGGTCCCTTTCTTTCCTTTTTACTCTCTAGCTTCTACACATGAAAGAAAACCTACAAACCTTGACTTTCTGAGTCTGGCTAATCTCACTTAGCACAACATTCTCCAGATGCATACATGTTCCTGAAAATGACATAATTTTGTTCTTGTTTATGACTCAGCAAAACTCTATTATGTATGTGTACGACATTTTCTTTGGCCATTAATCTGCTAAGGAACAGCTGTGTTGGTTCCACAACTTGACTATTGTGAATTGTGTTGCTCTAAGCAAGGGTATGCATATCACTATTGTATTCTGACTTTAATTCTTTTGGATAAATACTGAGAAGTGGCATAGCTGGATCATATGTTGGTTAAATTCCCAGTCTTTTGAGGAACCTCAATACTGAACTAATTTAAATCCTATGAACAGTGTATAAGGGTTCCTTTATTGTTTATTTATTTATTATTATTTTTAATTATTATTTTTATTCTTGATTATTGCTATTCTAACTGGAATAAAATAAAATCTCAGTATAGTTCTGATATGCCTTTCACTGACTGCTAGAAATATTGAAGTTTTTTTCATATACTTGTCCATTTATATATATATATATATATATATATTTTTGAGAAATGTCTGTTTAATTCTTTTGCCCATTTATTGATTGACGTGTGTGTGTGTGTTTGTGTGTGTGTGTTTGTGTGTATGTGCATAAATTTCTGGAGTTCTTTATATCATCTGTATATTAAACCCTTGTTGGAGGAGTAGCTGGCAAAGATTCCCCCACACACACATCCTGTAGACTCTCTATTCACCGCCTAATTGATTCCTTTGCTGTGCAGAAGCTCTTTAATTTGATGCCATCCCATTTATCACTTCTTGGTTTTATTTTCTAAACTTTACACGGCTTATTTAGGAAGTGGATGCCCTCACCTATATACTGGAGTGTTAATCCTATTTTCTAGCAGTTGCAAAGTTTCTGATCTAATTCCTAGGCCTTTGAGTTGACTTTTGAGTTGACATTTTGTGCAGGGTGAGAGACAGGGATCCAGTCTCATTCTTCTACATATGGATATCTAATTTTCCCAGCATCACTTGTTTAAAAGCTTGCCTTTTTTCCAACATGTTTTTGGCACCTTTGTCAAGGATCGGATGCCTGTACCTATGTGGGTTCATCTCTGTGTATTCTATCCTGTTTAATTGGTCTACATATCTTGTTTTTATGCCAGTACCATGCAATCTTTGTTACTAAATTTCTGTAGTATAATCTGACGTTGGGAATTGTGATGCTTCCAATGTTGCAGATTCAATGCAATCCCCATTAAAATACCAATGACATTCTTCACAGAACCCGTAAAAAATAGTACTAAATCATATGGAAGAATAAAAGAACTAGAATTGCTAGAGTATTTTTTTAATCATCTGGTACCTGGTCACTTATCAAGCATTCAGGGCATGCATATTAAATAAGTGAACACTACGGCTTAGTCTTAGAGTTTTGTGACTTCAAATTCTTGTTAATACTCTCTTGTATTACTATAGGTGCATATCCATGACTGATTTTTGCTGAAAAAAAATATCATTTGGAATGATATCATTTGGAGTATCATTTGGAATACTTGAAACTTTTTAATTTCTGCTGCAAAATAAAGAATGGAAAGAAAGAGGGGGATTCATGATGGTAGATTAAAAGAAGGCAATTTTCCTAGCTCTGTTATTCAGAATTCAAGTAGCTGGAGTACTGCTTCTCATTGAGGTAGGTGAAAGAGGAATTTCACTAAAATTCAACATTGGGCAGTCAGAGCATCTTAGAGATTCAGTAATTCGTGTATATTGAGCAAAGAAGAAAGGGTACCCTGGAACCAAGCTGGTTATAAGCAGCGGCAGCAGCCATGCCACTGGTTCAACAGAGGGGAATGTAAGAGAGAAACCCAATGGACAGATTTGATACAGAAAAATCTAAGATCAGAAAAGCAGCCTGAACTTGGCTGATCCAGAAGCTGCACTATAAACCATGTTTGAAAAGTTCTCTGTTTCTTAACTGGCTGCAGAGAGAGGAAGGAGTACCCATCTTGAGGCAGCCATGTTGCAGCTGCTGCTGCTGAGCCAGTAAATCATAGTAAATGATCCATGTGGTCCTAAGAAGCACCTACTATGCAGCCTAGGGTGTACCTAGTAAAACATGAGTGAAACAGGCACAGAGACAATCATACCTAGGGGTGATGCAAGTCAGAAGAACAAAGGGGAGCCCAACTCACTTTCCTTTTCCTTTGGGCAGTTCTGTGACCAGGTAAAGCAAGTTGGGACTTGTCATAGGCAGGTATGAATACACAAGGACTAAGTCTGGGAAAGCTGTGTTAGTGGGTAACAGAGTGTAGGGGGGATTTGTTCCCCTGCTGCATGAATGAAATTATTGGGAGTTTCCTTCGATCTAGACTCTTGACATAGATCAGCAATTGCCAGGCCCTAGGGGTGAGTTATCTAATCTGTCTGGAACAGATACCACCCAACAAAACCCTAACACCTGATTAGACCTAAGCCCCAGCCTTTGGAACTCCTCCTATAGAACTCTTAAACAGCCCCATCTGGGGAGTATATTGATCTGGTCTGTGCAAAGTACTGTCCAACTTGCAGTACTTCACATTACATCCTACCTCATACTGGAGAAAAGGAAAGTTGAGGTTTATTTCAACCAGATTCAGTCTTAGGCCACTCAATCTGGCAGCTGGTAAACAATACAAAAAGAGGAAGGGGTTAACACCCTGCCCTAGCCCTTGCTTTCTTTCTGCTCACTCTCTTTCTCTCTCTCTGAAGGACAAGGAGGACAGTTGTCTGTTGGGTTTAGGCAGTGACCATCCATTGTCATTGTCATGACCACCTCAATAGATATAATGCCTTTATTTTTCTTTGTTTTGTTTTGGTGTTCTTACTATGCTGATTGGTTCATGGACACATACACATAAACATATATCTTTCTTTTTTCTTATTTGAAGAGTAGTTAGACAAATGAGAAATGAAACTAAATGAAACATCAATAAATCAAAATGGCAGGAATTAATAAACATCTCTGTGTAATAACATTGAATGTAAATTGTGAAAAGTGGCAATTTGAATCAGATCATGGCCTCTGACTCTCTCATGACTACATTTGGACTGGGAGCTGCCTGTGCAAAGATGCAGGTCGAGATGCCCTGTTTGATGTGGTGACAGCAGCTGAAGAAAACTCTGTGCAAAGGCCTTGAGTTCAGACACCAACTTCCAGGCATAGAGGATCCTGAACAAAACAAGATGACCCTATTATCTTGCTAATACTGCATCCTTTAGATTGCCTGCTTTGCTGAAACTTTCTGACAAATAACCATATAATAAACATGCTGAGCAAGCTCTGTTGTCAGTCTCCCCCTCAGGATTTGGCTGAGTCACCTGACCCCACCTTTTACTCTTTATGTGTATCTATTTGTCTTTTCTTCATCCCCCATGGCCCTTCATTTGGTATCTCCTGAATTAATGACCCAGGCATGGGTCATTGACAGTAAATGATCTCTACTCTCCAATTAAAGACATAGGTTGGCAGAATGGATTAAAAAACCAAACCCAACTAGATGTTGTTTGCAAGAGTAATAACTTACAGGCTGAGAGTGAAAGACTAGAAACTCATATTCCATGCAAATTGAGCCCCCAAACAAGCAGGAGTATCTACTCTCATAGCTGACAAAGCAGACTTCAAACAAAGTTAATTAGAAGAGACAAAGGAGAATTCACTACAAACATCACATTCATACTGGTAAAGGGAACAATCCAAGAAGAAGATACAGCAACAATAAGTATTTATGCCCCAAATGTGGGTGCAACTAATTACATCAAAGAGACACTACTCAAATTGAAACCTCAGATAGACCCCAGTATAATAATTCTGGGTGATTACAACACACCTCTCTCATTGTTGTAGGGACAAACGAGGCAAGGCACCAAAGATAGCAGGAAACGGTTTTATTTGGCTGCAGCCAGGTTCAGAGGGCACAGCTTTTGCTGTAATCAATCAATCTCCCGAACCCCGAATTCAGGGAGTTTCAGAATTTTATACCCAGCATGTAAAGGGAGGGGCTCAGAAGTTCACAGTCTGCAGAAGTTCACATAAAAGCAGCTTTTTCTTTCACATAAACTCAGTAAACTCTCTGGATCTGAAAAATATACATTCAATAGACTTAATAGACATCTGTAGAATAGTTTATGCAAAAATAGCTGAGTACACTTCCTATTCAATAGTTCATGAAACCCTCTCCAAAATAGACCACCTCTTTGGCCACAATGCAACTCTTAGCAAATACAAAAATTGATATGATTTCTTGCATCTTGTCACATTATGATGGAAAGAAACTAGAAATCAATGTGACAAAATCCTACAGAAACTACACAAACACATGGTGATTGAAAAATATACTTTTGAATAATGAATGAGTGATTGAAGAAACCCAAGGAGAAATTTTAAAATTCTTAGACTAAAATGAGGATAATTATACAGTAGTTTTCAATGAGGCAATTTTAAGAGGAAAGTTTATAGCCACAAGTGCCTACATAAGAATATCAGAAAGACCTCAAATAAACAACCTAATGATGCATCTAAGGCCCTTGAAAAAGAAGAACAAATCAATTCCAAACTAGTAGAAGGAAGGAAATAATTAAGATCAGAGCCAAAATCAATGAAATTGAGAATAAAAAAGTAATATAAAGGATCAATAAAACAAAGAGCTGGTTCTTTGAAAAACTTAACAAGATTAATAAGCCCCTAGGCAAAGTAACCAAAAGAAAAAGAAGACTCAAATTAATAAAATTAGAGATGACAAAAGAGAATTCACTATAAACATCACAGAAATTCAGCAAATTAGTTCATTAGGAACTATTTCAAAAACTTATGCTCCAATAAATTGGAAAACCTAGAAGACACATTTTTAGACATATACATCTGCCAAAATTAAATAAAGATGACAGAAAATCTAAACAGACCAAAAACTTCTAAAGAGATGAAATCAGTAATAAAAATAGAAAATGGGAAAAAGCTTAGAGCATTTTCTTTAAAATCTAGAACAAGATAAGGATGTTCTCTCTCATCACTCCTATTTAATATAGTGCTAGATATTCTAGCCAGAGTGATTAGGCAAGAGAAGGAAATAAAGGGAATAAAATGGGAAACAAAGAAGTCAACCAAAGAAGTCAAATGATCACTGTTTGCATGTGAAAAAATCCTATAATTAGGAGAAAAAAAATCTCCAGCAAAACACAACTAGAACTAATGAACAAATTTGGCTAATAAACAAAATCAACCTACAAAAATCAATGGCTTTCCTATATACCGACAAAGAATCTGCTGAGAAAGATGTTAGAAAAACAATTTCATTCATAATAGCCTCAACAAAACAAAACAACAAAAAACCCTCACCAAGAAAAAAATCTAGGAATAAATCTAACCAAGGAAGTGCAAGACCTCTACAATGAAAACTATAGAAAACTGAAGAAATAAACTGAAGAATACCTCAGATGATGTGGGAAAAAAAATAGAAAACATGTTCACGGATAGACAGGATTAATATTGTTAAAATGGCCATACTACCAAAAGTAATATACAGATTCAATGCAATCCACGTCAAAATACCAATGGCATTCTTCCCAGAACTAGAAAACAACAACCCTAGAACTCATTTGTCAGAATAAAAGACCCAGAATAGCCAAATCAATTTTAAGCCAAAAAAAATAATAAAATGCTGGAGGCATCACAATTCCTGACTTCAAATTATACTACAGAACTATAGTAACAAAAACTGCATAGTACTGGCATAGACACAGACATATAAACCAATGGTACAGAATAGGAGACAAATCCATGCATCTACAGTCATCTGATCCTTGACAAAGTTGCCAAAAACACATCAGAGAAAAGACAACCTCTTTAACAAGTGGTGCTGGGAAAATTGGTTATCTATATTTAGAAGACTGAAACTACACCCCTATCTCTTATGCTGCACAAAAATCAGCTCAAAATGGATCAAAGTCCTAGGAAGTAAATCAGAAACTTTGCAACTCCTAGAAGAAAATGTAGGGTCAGCATTCACTCCAGCATGTAGACACAGGCAAAGACTTTCTCAATTGAATCCCTAAAACTCAGGAAATAATGCCAAATTAATAAGTGAGATGGCAATCAATTTAAAAGCTTCTGCACAACAAGGGATCAATAGGAATATGAAGAAAGAATCCACAGAATAGCGGGAAATGCTAGACTTCTTTCAGGAATAATACCTAGAACATATAAAGAACTCAAAAAACCTTACACCAAAAAATCAAACAATCCAATTAAAAAATGGGCAAATGAATTAAACAGCCACTTCTCAAAAAAAAAAAAAAAGAAATAGAAACGGCCAATGAATATGTGAAGAAATGTTCAACATCATTAGCAATTAAGGAAATGCAAATCAAAGCCACACTGAGATTTCATCTCATACCAGTCAGAATGGCAGTAATCAAGAATACAAATGATAAACAATGGGGAGGGTGTGAAGAAAAAGGAAAGCTTTTACATTCTTGGCAGAATTAAATTAATTAAATTAGCACAACTACTATGGAAATCAGTATGGCGTTTCCTCAGAAGGCTAGGAATGAAGCCACCATATTACCTAGCTATACCACTTCTCAGTATTTATCCTAAAGAACTAAAGTCATCTTACTATAGTGATACATGCACACCCATGTTTGTAGCAGCACAAGTTACAGTAGCCAAACTACGCAACCAGTTTAGGTGTCCATCAATAGATGAAAGGATTAAAAAATGTGGTATATTACATAATGGGGTTTTATTCAGTCATAAAGAAAACTGAAATTATGTCATTTGCAGGAATATAGATGGAACATGAAACCATTGTGTTAAGTGAAATAAGTTAAACTCAGGAGGTCAATGTTTTATGTTCTCTCACATATGTGGAAGTTAGAAAGGAAAATGGAAAAGAATGGCGGGACAGGGGTCTCATGAAAATCAAAGAGAGATCAATGGAGGAAAGGGACCAGGGGTAGGAATTGGTGAGAGAGGAGGAAGCATTGAGGAGTGATATAAGCCAAATTATATTCTCATATTGTGTGCATGTGTGAATATGTCACAACACATTCCCAATATTATGTAATACTAAAATGAACCAATAAAAGTATGGAAACAGAAAAAATAAAATGTAGTTGCATCTTTGAAAAGAAAGAAAGAAGGAAACAGATGTTTTAGAAATATTTTGTCTCTATCACTTCCCTATGCTTAGTAGATTGATAACCTCAACCTCATTTTCTACAAATTGTCCTCTGCATTCAAACTGAACTCCCACTTCACACCAGGTGGCTATGGAGAAGGCAGAGATGTCTGGGCTAGAATTTCCAATGTCCTAAATAAATTCAAACTAAATGGCTGGTTTTTAACCAATGACAATCCCTGAATATGTGCATGAGGGGCTTGTTTCTTTCCTGAAGAATAAGACATATTATTTGGCAATTTGAAGAACACAAACAGAATTCAAAAATTAGATAAGAAAGGAATTGATTCATTGAGACTTGCTGCTAACCTCATTTCCACCTTTATAGGATGGGTTTGTTGTAAACCAAATGTGTTCATGAAAATTTCAGGAGACTTTGAACTCAAATGGTGTACTGCTGGGAAAGAGAGTACCACTATGTGTTTAGTGTTTAAGAAGTCCCCTTTGCCTTCTTCCTGCCAACACTTATGACACAACTTAGAGACCCAGAGAAGACTATGGTAGGTAACAAGCTTCCCCATGAAGATACACACAGTTGAGTCAGAGAATACAGGTGATTTTGTTTTTAAACATCACCTGTGGGTATCCAAACAGTGCTCAGACAATTTTAAAGGTGGAGTCTAAATTCCTTAAGACATTTTGGTTAAAAATGGTAAGTTGACTGAGCAATTTGAAAATATCATCAGTGTGCCTTTTGCTGAATTGGTTTTCAAAGTGGCTGATAAGACAGTCTGATATTGCCAAGAAGAGAGAATGACATGCTATTCATTTACTATTAAAACAGAGTATTTAGTACCTCTTCCAATAAGAAACTCTTGTCAGATAATATATTGTAAAACACATATGCAGATAAAACAAACCACTGTAAAAAATGAAACACATTTTTTTAATTTGTCAGATGTAACAGAATATGAGAAGAATCAAAATTAACTCCAAAAAAGGACGAAAAAAATTGAGTTCACCAAAGAAAAGACTGTTTCAGACAAAAAATTATCTGGTATCTTAACCATATTACTTATGTATCCTCTGAATAAGTTAGCATGATTCAGAAGGACTAAAGAAATCTCAGGAGTTATATCACCTAAGTTTTGAAGTTTGAGGGCCTTGGCATATTTATTATGAGAAGCCAGTCACATTTCTAACTGTGGAACAATAGGAAATCACCTTTGTACTGTTTGCATCAAGGATATTATCAGTAATTTGAAAAAGTAATTTGGAAAGTATTTCGTACCTATTATATGTATGATATTGTTTTATGGACTGAATGGATATTTTTTAAAAACAGATAATACCTTGTCCATCTGAAATTTGCATTTTAACATGGAGTAGTACTGAACAACAAACAATAAAGCTAAAATAGATGTAAACTGTACATTTAAAAGATGATAAATGCTATGAAAAAAGAAAAAATGGAAGCAGAGTGAGGTAGATCAGGTTTACTATGTGTCCTCATTGAGGTGTTTGAGCAAAGAATTGAAGAGAGTTTGATGTTTTAAATCCCCCCAAAAATTAACCCCAAAGATAACTTACAGAATGCTCAAAGCAGTAGATTGTCCTATTCTAAACTACAATTCTTATTGTGCTATTGTGGAAATAGCATAGATTAAAAAATAAAACAGCTTCTTTTCATCATCTATCCTTTTGAATATTATATGCAAAATGACTGTTAGTCAGTACTCAACAGAAAATATTTCCTCTTTTGTTTCTCCTGGAAAAATCATGCTGACCCCAAATGTGTCACCAACAAATACGAGCTATTACTAAACTTTATCATATGGGTCTTTGTCAAGATTGTGGAGTGGGGCAGATTGAAAGCAAAAATAAATGAACACAAAGAGTAATGAAGCTCAATAAAGATATAATGTCCCATCACCAGGAAATTTAAAGTCAACTTAATTCTACCACCAAAGAAAAAAAGAAAGAAAAGAAAAGAAGATTTCAGTGTGTCAGGAAAACAAGTGCAAATTATGCAAGGATTTCGAGCTAATCTGACTTCAATTTACTTGCCTAGTTCCAGAATTCACATCATTGATAGTCATGGTCATTGGAAAGTATTTGTTCCTTTTATAACAAGGCAGTCATATGACAGGAAAACGATTTTGTGTCTGGATTCCTCCAGATGAGGCCAGTTCTTTCTGGCCTCCCATTCTCACTCTCACTATCTGATCTTTAAAGATTCAGTAAAATTTCCTGTTTCCTCCACAGCAAGTGATCTGTGTAGAACATCTGTCTCCATTGTGATTAGATTTAGTAGGTTGGATATTTATTGAAAAGTGTTAATCCATCAAAGTTTTCAAGTTTGTTTGCTTAGAGCTATGTATTTATAAATAATTCATATAATATAGTGATTTTTTTGTTGTTTTTTAGTGATGCTGGAGATTGAACCCAAGACCTTGTGCATGCTAGGCAAGTGCTCTGCAGTGATTTTTTTCCCTTAAGAACTAAATTTAGGTTTATAAATTCTGCTATTTCTGTTTCCTAGCATATTAGTTTCTCCCCCCGCACCCCACCCCACTAGTAGTTCCTGATGTGTGCTTTCTTTTGATTTATCACGTGTTCTTGTCTAAGTTTGGGAGTGCGAATTTAATTTGTTCATTTTTGGATTTAACTGTTTTCAGACATATTTCTTGGAAAGATCTTGTCAGGTGGTCAAAGGCATATCCTCATCCCACTGAGCACTTCATCATGGATAAGTTCCCAGTCCTGCCTGAGGAGAGGTAGTAATATTCAGATGATTCCACAATATGTGGCTGTAAAATTGGAAGTCAAAATGAAGACAATCTGCCATTATATAGCATTATATATACTGATAATTCATGTCCTATGTCAGCTGAGAAAGAGATATTGAAAGATGTCTGTTTCCAAAGTCAGTCATAAAAGAGTTACAACTCTGATAGACAGCAGATTTTTTTTTTAACCAGGGATTGAACTCAGGGGTACTCGATCACTAAGCCACATCTCCAGCTCTATTTTGTATTTTAATTAGAGTCAAGGTCTCACTGAGTTGCTTAGTGCCTCACATTGCTGAGGTTGGCTTTGAACAAATGATCCTCCTGCCTCCGCCTCCCAAACTGCTGGCTTACTGGAATGTGCCACCGCACTTGGCAGAATTATTATTTTTTAAAATTTTTTAATTTGGTTTAATTAGTTATACATAACAGTAGAACACATTTATGCACTTTAATATATCAAACATAGATAAGATAGAATTTCTCATTTTTCTGAGTGTACATGTTGCAGAATCATATTGTTCATGTAGTCACATATATACATATAATAATGATATGTTTCATCCTACCTGATATGTTTCATCTTCCTATCCCCACATCCCCTCCACTCCCTTCCCATCACTCCCCTCTACCTAATCTAAGGTAATGCTATTCTTCTCTAGTGCTCCCCGCCTTATTTTGAATTAGCATCTGCATAGTAGAGAAAACATTCGGCCTTTGGTTTTGTGGGATTGGCTTATTTCACTTAGCATGATATTCTTCAACTCCAACCATTTACTGGCAAATTCCATAATTTTACCCTTTCTTCAAACTAAGTAATATTCCATTGAGTATATATACCACATTTTCTTTATCCATTCACCTATTGAGTGACACCTAGGTTGGTTCCATAGTCTAGCTATTGTGAATTGAGCTGCTATAAACATTGATGTGGCTGAGTCACTATAGCATGCTGATTTTAAGTCCTTTGGGTATAAACCAAGGCGTGGGATAGCTGGGTCAAATGGTGGTTCCATTCCCAATTTTCTGAGGAATCTCCATACTGCTTTCCATAGTGGTTGTACCAATTTGAAGTCCCACCAGCAATATATGAGAGTGCCTTTCTCCCCTCATCCTCGCCAGCATTTATTGTTTCTTGTATTCTTGATGATTGCGGTTCTGACAGGAGTGAGATGAAATCTTAGTTTTGATTTGCATTTCTCTAATTGCTAGAGATATTGAACACATTTTCATATATTTGTTGATCAATTATATTTCTTCTTCTGTGAAGTGTCTTTTCAGTTCCTTAGTGCATTTATTGATTGGGTTATTGTTATTTTGGTGTTCAGTTTTTTGAGTTCTTTATATATCCTAGAGAGTAATCCTTTATTGGAGGTGGATGTGGTAAAGATTTTCTCCCAATCTGTAGGCTCTCTCATCATTTTATTAATTGTTTCCTTTGCTGAAAAAAAAACTTGTTTCCTTTAATTTGAATCCATCCCATTTACGAATTTTTGATTTTACTTCTTGAGCTTTAAGTGTCTTATTAAGGAAGTTAGGTCCTAGGCCGATGGGGGGAAGATTTGGGCCTATTTTTTCTTCTATAAGGCAAAGGGTCTCTGTTTTAGTGCCTAAATATTTGATCCACTTTGAGTTGATTTTTGTGCCGGGTGAGAGATAGATGTTTAATTTCATTCTGCTACATATGGATTTCCAGTTTTGCCAGCACCATTTATTGAATAGACTATCTTTTCTCCAGTGAATGTTTTTGGCACCTTTGTCTAGTATGACATAACCATATTTATGTGGGTTTGTCTCTGTGTCCTCTCATATGTACCATTGGTCTACAAATCTATTTTGGTGCCAAATAACATGCTATTTTTATTACTATAGCTCTGTAGTATAGAATTATTTTTGAAAGAGGTAAAAATCCATGCTTGGGAGGATTGACCCCTTGCCATCATCCCCACTCCAGCTGTCCTGAGGTCAGATCAGCTCATTGTTTTCTTGGTAGGCAGGGTCTATATTATCAAGACATCACAGTTTTTACTACAGGTCTAATAGTTTCCCAGGATTAAACTGGGTATGTAGCTTAATTAAGCCTTGGTTCCCTGATTCTTTCTGAAGAGTTTCCCCCCATATCCAGGACCTTAATTTAGTTTTAGAAGAGACCTTTAAATCCAAACATCTTCATCAAACAATCCATCAATCCCTGAGCCATGAGTCCAGTGATATCAAAATATTTTCTGTCTTACTTGCCTGTTTTAACACTTCAAAGTTTCTAAAAATACCTTAAATGACACAAAATATTTAATAGATTATTAAATATTAGTGTGTGTGTATGTGTGTGTGTGTTTTAACTCAGCTAAAAATCCAAAGTTCAAGAGAACAAAAGGACAGAAAATAGCCACATTCAGAAATTCTGAACCCCAACTATTGTCCCTTAGCCAATACACCAAATGTTAATTATAGCACCTAGCTCAAGTAAGCATTCAATAATGCAAAGCTATCATGTTTGTGATATGATAGTTCATGATGAAGAAATAAATAAAACATAGAGATGATAAGTATCTGTTGTAATCTCAGTAGGCCAATGGATTACCTTTTGAAGGAGTGTGAATTAATATGTAAAAGAAAGTCAAGTTACTTCACTATAACATACTGTATTAGAACTAGTTACACTTGTCTCATTCTTTTTCTGATACTGCACAAAAATAACAGGATCCCAGAATTTAATTATTTTTCATTTGAAATCTTATTATGCATAACTTAAACATATACAAAACTGATAAAATTGTGATAAATCTCCAGGTATGCATTACCATGATTCAACAACTACTAACTCACACCCAGTATTGTTTCGTCTGTATCTCCACCTCCTCTTCCAGACATAAATATTTTAAAGTGAATATCAGCATCATATAATTTCATCATAAATATTTCAAGATGCATCTCATGTTGATATAGACTCTCTAAAATCAAAAGCAAAATATTATGATAACACCTAAAAATCAACACTTAAAAAAAGTAGTAAATTCCAGTTATGAAAACATTGGCAAGTCTGTTTCTACAAAAAAGAACAAAAAGGTATGAAACTGAACTAAATTGTCAAAAACAACAATTTCAGGCTTTGGAAATCCATCATGTAGACAATAAATTGAGAAATATTGTTTATTTAAAAAGTGCTAAAGACTTAGATAAAAGCAGCAGTCTATGTTCTTGCCTGGGGCTTCTCCTGTACTCTTCCCTGGGGGTTGGTCATGAAGAACTGTTGATTTCCAGCCTGGGTCTGGCCATTAAAGGCAGCATGTCTGCTAGGGAGAGAGGAGCCAGATTTGGAGCCCAGCTCTGTCAGCTAAATGTAGTGAATTTAGGAAGAATCGAATGGGAGAAACCTGCAGCTTTGCTAAGTGAGGTTGTAGCCAAGGAGATCTGGAAAATGAGAGAGGCATGGAAGGACTGACATAAGCTCTTCACATATTCCTGGCAGCCTTGAAACCACACACATATGTGCAGGAGATCCCAGAGAACCAAGGGAAAAGAAAAAGCCAACAAGTTTAATTTACTGCAAGACTCCATGCAAATTGACCTTCAGAGGATGAAAGGCTTAAGGTACAAAATCTACTCAGATCATTGGTTGACTGCATGGCTATGGAGACAGAAGAGTGAGTGCACTACAGGAAGTCAACATAAAAATACATGGATAAGAGTTTTGTTTGTTTGTTTTTGATTGTTTTTTATTGTGCAAAGACATCAAGGTAAATACTCCAAGGGAGACCAATCACAAAGGTGAAGTTTCAGCCAGTGAAGGAAGGGAGGAAGGAAGGGTGGGAGGAAGGAAGATAGGAAGGAAGAAAGGGAGAGGGAAAGAAGGAGGAAGGAAAGAAGAAAGCAGGAAAAAAGAAAATTGAAAGAAAAAGAAGAAGAAAAAAAAGAAATACCTATTTTCATAAAAATAAAAAGAGAATCTAAGATTGCTACAGTATGTTATCTCAACTGTGCAGTTTAAAACCAAAACAGTGTGAGATGCACAAAGGAACTGAAAGGAAGCAGCACTAAAAATCGAGACTGCCTGTGTCCAGACGTTGAATTTAATACAATCTCCAAAGCGACCATTATAAATATTTTCAAATAATTAAAGGAAACTACGATGACAATGGCTAAACAAACAGGAAATCTAGATAAAGACAAACAATAAAATGAATAAAATAGAAATTTTAGAGCTGGAAACCACAATGTCTGAAATTTTCAATAAATGGGCTCAGCAGCAGTTTTGAAATTTCAGGAGAAAAGGATCAGTAAACTGAAACTCCCAGAAGTTTCTCAATTCAAAAAAAAAAAAAAAAAACAGATAAAAAAAAAGATTAAGGAAAAAGTCAACAGAGTTTTCTAATCCTGTGGAACATCATCAGACAGAAGGAGAATAGGAGTCCTAGTAGGAGAAAAAAAGAGAGTAAGGGGCAGGAAATAATGCCAAAAAACTTCCTTAGTATGATGAAAAAGATTCATAGTGACACCTAAAACTCTGTTCCAACTAGGATAAGCAGAGATCTACACCTGCACTCATCCTAGCTGATCTGTTTAAATCCAGCAACAGAAGAAAAATCTTAAAAGGGGAAAGGGATAAAATAATTATGTACAAGGGACACTTTATTTATTTTTTTAAAGTGGTTCACTCAAAAGATAAAATAGTTCTGATTAAATTGTGATAGTTTGGTTCTGGAATGTCCCCCAAAAGCCCATTTAAAGATTCATTCCCAGCTTGGGGCTATTGGGAGATGGTAGAGACTTTAAGAGATGGGTGGTTCCTAGTGGAAGGTCTTCTGGTCACTGAGGGTTTGCCTTTGAAGGAGTTAGTGGGACCCAGACCTTCTTCTGAGCAGGTTCACCACATGCTCCACCATGAAATACTTACTCACTACAGGGCATAAGGCAACTGGGTCAGCTGATCACGGACTCTGAAACCATGAGCCAAGATAAACCTTTTATCTTTATAAGTCAATTAACTCAGGTATTATGTTAAAGTAACAGAAAGTTGACAACACAGTTGTTCAGTGAGAAAATGGTTGCTGGAAATGCAGACTGAATCTTGTATAATCCTTCCCACCACATATTATCAACTCAATTTTTTTAAACAGTTTACAAAATAATGAGGTGGTGTCTTACTATTCTTCAGTGAGTACTTTTTTCTCTTTCCTTTTGGTTAACTCCACTTTTGATTCATTCAAGAGTAATTAATGCAGGTTTTAATTATTTTAAAATCTTTGCCTAGTTCTTTTTTTTAACTTTCGTAAACAGTTATTTGAGGGCTGTCTCCTTTTCTGTTCAGCTTTCTGTAATCCCTCCTAGGTTTTGTTTTTTTCTAAAGAACATGTTCTAAATAAATTATATATACTTACATATCTCTGTCTCAGGCTCTGTCTTTAGGAAATCTTTCTAGTCAAGTCTTCTTTCCTCCATTTACCCCATTTCCAGTTATGCTGTTCTTTCATTTATTATATCATCTCACATCCATCCATCCATTCATTCATTCATTGATTTCTTCTATCATTCCGCATCTCCTCCCTTCCCCTCCTCCTTCCTTCTTTCCTTCCTTCCTTCCTTCCTTCCTTCCCTTTTACTTTTTGGACTTTATTTAAGGATTTGTGAAATGTTAAACAGCTGTCTTCATCTACCTAGGGGTTATTATTTCCAAATTGACTAATGGTCTGTGGAATGGATTCTGCTCCTTAGTTTCTTTTTACTCTAAAGTAACTCTGTATAAGATTTAGTGTCATTATTTGACTTTGCCCATGTAAGGGTGAGATCATTGTTTTTGTAATATGATTTTAGGAAGAAAGGTGAGTCAGAATTATTTTCCTACCTCCATATCTCGTTAGACTCTTCTGATGTGTTTATAAGATAATAAAAATTCTGACTATAATTTCTGAGCTATGCCAGTGTCTGCTCTCCCCCCTTTACATAAAATTCCTTGATTTCTCCTTGTACTTTTTGTATTTCTTCACAGTATGGATTATACTAGTAGCAGTTTCTATCCATGAAACTCTATCCTGAAAGGGAGCTTTTTTTCCTTTTTAAAATTTTTAACAGATAACTCCAGTGCTGTCCAACCTTCTTCTGGATCTTCACAATCAGTCATAAGTTGGTGAGTAGCAGCTTCTAACTTCATTTCCGTTATTCTTCTCTGACTGCCCCGATGGTATGTAGTTGTTTACAAGGTTTAATGGCTTTTGCAGTGGTTGTAAGCGTGTCCCTTTCTGGGGGGTTTTGTGCTGTCACTGATTTGTTGCCGCAGTCTGGCTGGGCACAAATCATGAGCCACTGAAGCAGGAACAAACTTTATTTCTGAACTCCACCAGCACACTCCACACACGCTCCCCGGGAACTCTCCCAAACGCCACGTGCTCCTCCAGGAACCAACAATCGGAAATCCCTCTTCCGGAAATCCCTCCTCCCGCACTTCCCCAACCAGTGGGAACTCTCCTGGAATCCCCAGGAGAACTCCAAATTAGCGCGCGAGAACTCCAAAGTAGCAGGCTGAGGCGGACAGTAAAGGTCTAATATACAACCGAATCAATCCAGCATCATCTTAATGGCTGGCCTCTCAATCAATACTATTGGCAAAATGCCAGGGGCCATTCCTACTCGGCTGTGGCTCTCAGCAATTTGTCTCTATCTAATCAAATTTTAGGGTTAGTACTGAAACATTTTTGCCTAATTTTATTGTAGATATCTAGGTTTTTAGATTTGTTGATCCAACTGTTGTACCTACATACCCTTATGTATGCAATACAATATGTGTGTGTGTATATAATACATATGTGTGTATGTGGGTATAACTCCAGGCATCTGGTAAACTGAAATAACAATTTAGTTGCCAGTTTGGATCTCATTGATTAGTTCTGCAGGAATATAATAGATTTTTGCAGTGCTGGGCTTGTAAATTGAAAAGGTCAGGAGTTTTCTATACTATTTCATAAATTAGTGCTCAGCACTCTTAGTTTCATGTAGACTTTTATTTCTAAACTTTATGGCATGCCAAATTGGTGTTTCAGGCATGAAAGAAGGCTGGAATTACAGGTGGTAGAGGGAAAGGTATATATTCTAACGTAATCTAATTTCTCTACCACCCCAAATTTTGGGCTTTAACCGCCTCATTTCTAACCCTGTACATCTGGTAGGTTTCTAAGAAGCCTCCTGAAATTCTGCTGGCGATTGAGCCCCTTCAAAGATAAGAAAATGGGAGCAAGTGTTAGCCTAGGCAATGTGCATATTCTTATATTGTTATGTTACAACAATATTGTTTATTGCTACTAGTATTATTATGATCCTCTCATCTTATAAAGGAAGAAATAGGAATCATGTTGTCCTTGGGTTTGGGTACTTAATACTGCCCATTCTAAAGTTCAGATTTGAGTCCCACCAAGAGCTCAAATTGTCTTTAACTTCAAGTTTTTAGTGAACCTCTTATACTCTACTGAAATAAAACCATTCAAATCAATAAATATTAAAACATTTTTTTTTCTTAGAAGCAAGCCCTGTGTGCTCAGATGCAGTTGGTGGCATTTTATGGAAGTTGTTCCAGATGTTGCCCTAGCCCTTGGTATTGTATTTGCACTTTCTAAATGAGACACTGAGAGCTGGTCCTATCCTTCTGCTATCTCCCCAGTCCACATTTTACTTTAAAACAGGGATTGGCAAGTTTTTATTTTCAGGGCCATGTAACATATGTTGTGGGCCAAAGTTTCCGTGGGAACTCTGGAACTCTGCTGTGCTTGGTGAGAAATCAGCCATACATAAAATGAGGGCTGTGTTCCCATAATACTATTTTTAAAAATAGGTAGCAAGTCAGATATGGCTTTCACTGATGAAATGTCTTTTTCATAAGACTGGAAATGTGCAAGAAAAAAATTAAGATTATTTGTCCCTGTCCACTTCCTTCTCAACCCATAAAAAAATGAAAAAACTAAAGACAAAAATTATCTAGATCACTAGGAATTAATTCCAACCTAATAGAACCCCAAAGGCCAAGATTGTTATTTTGAAACATGAGTATTTATTTAAGTGTGTGACACAAAATCATATATCCTCCCAGATCAAAATATTTAGAGAAATTTGTTGCAATTATCACTCATGATAAAGACCTAAGAAATAATAAGATTTAAGACCATTTTTGGTCATTTTTATATGAGAAGTCTAAGAGATCTTGTGAAGTCATCCATATATAAGGGAAAATTGATGAGGTAAGTAAATTTTAAATCTATAGCACCCAGTTAAGGAAGTAAAAGATGACTGAAGATCAATTTAAAAGCAACTACAAGATTCTCAAATTGAGAGCAAAATGTCTAGTTATTAAGCTTATAAGCATCTCATTTGCTTAGTCTGTGTAAGTCAGATATATAGTGGTTGGAAGTCTAGTTAAAAGAAAGTAAGGAAGCACTCATTAGGTGGATGACATACAGAACTTGAGTATCCCTTGTGATTTTAAAATTCCAATTAGTGGAACAAAAGCTGAGCACTAATGAAATAATGACTGAGGTTACAGGTATTTAGATAGGGAATGAAATATTTGCCTGGGATTGACTTCTAGTAAGCAAATAGTGTTGTAAACAATGTCATGTTAACCTTTTCCAAATGGATTATTTTGATAGTAAAGTAAAATTTTCATAAGATAACATGTTAATTCCAGTATCTCTCCCCAAAAAGCCAGCATTACACAAAACCAAAAGCAGAGTGGAAAGTTTAAAACTTAGAATTAAAGCTGGATGCCCATGTGGGATAATATATCAAATAAATGCACTGAAAATTTTTATGATTGAGTTTTGTCAAGTACTATATTCTTCCTGTACAAAATGTTGTGAACATCTCCTCTAGGAATAGAGAGAGCCTCTGAGGCTAGATTAATGGTTTACCAATTTTGATTTGGTAATCCTCCATTGTAAAATACCAGAATCCCTCCTCTGTCCTAGTGGTAGGGAATGTCAGGTTTCAGTGACAAAAAGTGGAAAATAAGCATTCTTTGCCGATTCAGAGACTGGGCAAAACAACACCCTATATGGCAGCTCTCAGAAGCAAAGAAGATTTTTGGTTTGTTTTAGCACACAGCCAAACATTGCATAGCTTTTTTTTTTTTTTTTAACAATCAGTGATGTGGGATTGTACTTGTATTAAAACTATAAAACTCTTATACATATTATATCAATGCATAAATTACTTTCATTACATTTAAAGCATCCTGAAGCCTAAATGTGAGTTGTTTCATGGTCTAATGGTATAGAAAAAATGTAAATTTTTCTAGGAATATTTTCTCCCTTTGAAGTTCATTTTTAAAAAAATTTATGGAGGTATGATTGGCACAAAAAAACTATATATTTAAATTGATGTACAACTTGATAAGTCTTGAGATAAGTAATATCTATGAAACCATTATCATAATCTATGCCAAAGACATATCCATCATCTTCAGAAATTTCCTCCTTTTTTATTTGTTGTTATTATTATTGTTATTTATTGTGATAAGAACACAATATAAGATCTTAGTAATTTTTAATTAAATAATTAATTAATTTTAATTAGGTTTATATGACAGCCGAATGCATTTTGATTTATTGTACACAATTACAGCAAAACTTCATTTCTCTGGTTGTACACAATGTAATGTTGCACCATATGTGCAGTCATACATGTACCTAGGGTAATGATGTCCATCTCATTCCACCATCTTTCTTGGCCCCATGCCCTCTCCCCACCCCATCTTCCCTTTTGCCCAAAGTTTCTGCATTTTTCCCATCCCCCCGTCTCAATTGTGGATCATCATCCACTTATCAGAGACAACATTCGGCCTTTGGTTTCTTGGTATTGGCTTACTTTGCTTAGCATGATATTCTCCAACTCCAACCATTTACCTGCAAATGCCATAATTTTATTCTCTTTTAACATTGAATAAGAAATCCATTCACACATCTATTGAAGGGCATCTATGTTGCTTCCACAGTTTAGCTATTGTGAATTGAGCTGCTATAAACATTGAGGTGGCTGCATTACTATAGTATGCTGATTTTAAGTCCTTTGGGTATAGACGGAGGAATGGAATAGCTGGGTCAAATGGTGGTTCTATTCCAAGTTTTCTAAAGAATCTTCATATTACTTTCCAGATTGGTTGCACCAATTTGCAGTCCCACCAGCAATGAATGAGTGTGCCTTTTCCCTTACTTCCTCTCCAACATTTATTGTTGTCTGTATTCTTGATAATTGCCATTCTGACTGGTATGAGATGAAATCTTAAAGTAGTTTTGATTTGCATTTCTCAAATTACTAGAGAAGCTGAATATTTTTTTCATATATATGTTGATCAAATGCAGACAAATACAGTTATCTCATACTAGACAAAGATGCCAAAAACATACATTGGAGAAAAGATAGCCTCTTTGACAAATGGTACTAGGAGAAGTGGAAGTCCATATGCAGCAAAATGAAAATAAACCCCTATCTCTCACCAGGCAAAAAAAAACTCAACTCAAAGTGGATCAAGGACCTAAGAATTAGACCAGAGACCCTGCAACTAATAGAGGAAAAAGTAGGCTTAAATCTCTATCATATCAGATTAGGCCCCTACTTCCTTAACAAGACTCCTATAGGGTAATAATTAAAATTAAGAATTAATAAATGGGATGGACTCAAACTATAAAGCTTCTTCTCAGCAAAAGAAATCAATGAGGTGAAGAGAGATTCTACAATTTGGGAGCAAATTTTTGCCAAACACACAGAGCACTAATCTACAGGATATAAGAACTCAAAAAACTTAATAGCAAAAAACCAAACAACCCAATCAATAAATGGGCTAAGGAGCTGAACAGAGACTTCTCAGAAGAAGATACACATTCCAACTTAGTAAATTTTAAAATATATAATACTATATTATTAACTAAAGATGTAAAGTTGATCCCTAGGACTTATTCATCTTGCATAACTGAAACTTTGTATCCTTTGGCCAACCTCTTTCTATTTTCACTCCCACATCCCCTGACAACCCCCAATGGGCTCTCTGTCTGTATGAGGTTATTTTAGATTCCTGATGTAAGCAGCATCACATAGTACTTATGTTTCTGTGTCTACCACATTTCACTGGCACAATGTACACTATACTGTTGAAACATGTTGTAAACTCCACCTTGTAGCAAATGGAAACATTTCTCCTTTTTAAAATCTAAATAATATTCCATGTATGTATATACAACATTTTCTTTACCAAATTTCAAACTATTTATAAATGGGAGTCTTCTAGATGCAATTCCTCTTCTGCCTGACAAGTTGTTTTAAAATATTTACCATTTTTTCTAAGATGATAAACTGTATGGAATTATTTCCATTTAAAAAAATTAGTTTTATTTTGAAGTTCCTCAGAAAGAATTTTCCTGATATTTGTACTTGTGGTAAAGTTGTTGTTGTTTGTTGTTTTACAGAAATAATAATTTTCAATTTGAAAGCAAAATTTAGCAAATCCTTTTATCTATCATTCATCTCTATATAAAATATTCATTTGATATTACTGTCATTATTTTAGTATGATCTGAACTTTGTTAGAGCTTTCAGAGTCTATGCTAGCATGCAGATATCCTGTGGTTTATGATAACTTCCTCAACATTACATGTTTTTTTTCTTGCTTATGGCTTTAATAAATATTGCCAATCCTTTTGCAGATACATGAATACTGTTGTATCAATATTCACAATCCTCCGTTTTTTGGCAGAACCTCATTCAAACTAACTCTAAACGGTGACCAAGACACTGTATATATGAATGGTCTTTGCTTTGTCTTCCTATACTTTGGAGAAACTATTAGAATTTTCACCCATATTATCAGAACTATATTTCTGTCTACTTGATTATATTAAAATTAACTAATTCGTTGATGATAATTATTTTCATTCTGTTTCATTTGGTCTGTCATGTTTTTAATATAATGAGAATCAGGATAGATCTTTAGGGCTGGGAATGTAGCTCAGTGGCACAGTGCTTGCCTAACAGGTACCAGACACTGAGTTCAAGTCCCAGTACTAAAAAAAAAAAAAAAAAAAAAAAAAAATCTTTAAATAAGATGGTCCTGGGACTGGGGTTGTATGTAGCTCAGTAATAGATCACTTGCCTTGCATGCATGAGGCACTGGGTTCGAATCTCAGCACCACATAAAAAGAAAGAAAGAAAGATATTGTGTCCATCTACAACTAAAAACATATTGAAGGAGGAGGAGGAGGAGGAGGAGGAGGAGGAGGAGAAGGAGATAGTCCTGTTGCTTTACGAGAACATTTTACAAAACCTCATAGCCAGACTACACTGTTCCCTGGTTATTGAATCACATTTTGTTGAATTAATGGAAACAAGCCTTTCACACCTTCTGCATCATTTCATATGTTATTATGTATGTAAATTTATTTTCCTGCCTACAGAATTGTTCAATCTGTGAACTCATTGATGAGAACATCTCTTTTTATATTTTTTATTTACCACAACTAAATAAAATGCTCTGAATTACAAATGAAACAAGACTCATCATAGCCCTTTAACAGTAAACCACTATTTCCCAACAAATAAATATCGCTGACTCTGAATTTCAGATTTCTTCCATTTCCTTCAATGTTTGTGTGTGTGAGAGAGAGAAGATCATTTATCTGTTACAGCTCATCACAAAATTCATTTCCGCTCCAAAAGCAATGGTTTACAGTGCATAGGCCTCTAATGTGTGTTCTGATTTTGAGGATTTTTTTTTTCTGTTAGAGGTTTCTAGTTTTGTATCCAAATAATTACTGCTGCCTGGAAAAATACATCACAACTACTAACAAAAGAGACACAATTTCTAAATCTTTTTTTTTATTGGTTGTTCAAAACATTAGAAAGCTCTTGACATATCATATTTCATACATTAGATTCAAGTTGGTTATGAACTCCCAATTTTACCCCAAATACAGATTGCAGAATCACATCGGTTACACATCCACATTTTTACATAATGCCCTATTAGTAACTGTTGTATTCTGCTACCTTTCCTATCCTCTACTATCCCCCCTCCCCTCCCCTCCCATCTTCTCTCTCTACCCCATCTACTGTAATTCATTTCTCTCCTTGTTTATTTTCCCATTCCCCTCACAATCTCTTATATGTAATTTTGTATAACAATGAGGATCTCCCTCCATTACCATGCAATTTCCCTTTTCTCTCCTTTTCCCTCCCACCTCATGTATCTGTTTAAGGTCTTCAGGGAATAGAAAGAAAGCACAAAGTGTTTCTAAGATGTGCAATATTAACACAAATAAACAAGTTTATGTGGATGGGGTAATGCAATTAAAAATATCATTGATAGTTGTGTTATTGTTCATTTTTGTTTCTTTTTTATGATTTATTGTTATTATGATGAAAAAATACTTTTTTATACAGCCACAGAATAAATATAATCATTGCTGTGTTTCAGTTTATCTGTTAATATATAAACATATTTTTTTTCTGTGTAGAAAAACAGCAAAACATGTTCACCCTGCAGGTGAAAGTATTGTAATTTTAAATGGCATTTCATTGTTTGCTTGATTATGAGACACGGAGCCCACCTATTAAAACCCCTAGAACCTCTGAGATGTGGTAGTTGATGTTAGTCACCTTTATGTCTTCAATCTCTCCCAGGTCCTCATTAATGCTATTTCCCAATAGTCAATAGCCAGACTTGTTTTTATCACACTTGTCAAATCCTCCACACTCCTTCCCCACCATCAATTTGAAATATACAGCACATAAAGCAAACAACTACAATCTTATCAAAATTGGAAGGGAAAATTCTAGTGCTCTCTACTCAGCTTTACAATATTATCCCTGCCATTTCTCTTTTTGTTCCAATGGTTTAAAATAAAACAAAACTCATCAGCAATACATTTCCCTTATTCTTCCAAAGTTTGATTCAAGGACCTTCTAATAGTACATTAGAGACCTTTGCTTTCAATCTAGAGGAACAGAGACCAGATTTACTTACTCACCTGAAGTAAACAAGGTACAAGCAGAATGAATGAAACAATGAATTTGAAGATATTGAATATCACTGGAAATGAACAATAAAAATTCCTTAGAGATGAGAAATAAACAAGGTGATCCTACAATCTTGCCAGTTTTCTGCCTGGAGAGAGCTCCCAGGCCAACATGCAGGGATGAGAAGTCCAAATAAAATCCAGAGGATACCCTGAGTTAAATCAATAGATCTGGAAGTCCAAGATATTAAGGCAGATAGAATTGGTAGGACTGAGTACTTCACAGGAATGGGATACACAGAGGAATTCCTGGAGATCTGCAGAAGGCCACAATGATTCTCCAGTGCTATCATAATCAGTGCATACATATAAGTAAAAACTAGAGAAAGAACCACCCAGAAGGGTCAGAAATAGCACTGTAGCTCTCAGGAATACAGCTTGCTCTCCCAAGCCAGGTTGGACAACATCATGACTCAAAGGGCTGAGGTAGAGAACACAGAATGGCCTTGCACTGATAGTTATTCAAAGTCATAAAATTGTAAATGCATTTAAGGGCTCATAATTGAATGCTTATAGCAGCTTTAATTTTAATAGTCTCAATCTGAAAGTAATCTAAACACCCATGAGAAGGTAAATGGATAATCAAATTTTGGTGCATCCATACAGTGAAATGCTACTCAGCAGTAAAAGTATGGACTGCTGATACATGCTACAGCACAGTTATGCTGAGTAAATGAAATCAAACAAACAAAAAAATTAGTATATGCAGTATGCATATAAATGGAAATTTATACATAATTTCAGAATAGAAAAAAGTCTTATGAGCAGAGAGGAAAAAAAACACTGATGTGGTTATTTGGGTAAACTAGGTGGAGTAAGGAGAAGATGCTGAACAGAAGGAGAAAACTGGGATAGAAAGTATATATACATTCATTATTTTGCTTAGGGATACATGAATGTTCATTATTCCGATCATGGCTAAAGTTTCACTGGTGTGTACATATGTTAAACTTATTAAACTGTGTATTTTATTTTTGTTTTGTTTTGTATTTTATTTGTTCAAATTAATTGTAAACTGTGTATTTTAAATAAGTACAATTTGGTTCAAGTCAATTATATCTCAATAAAGCTATTAAAGAAAGTGAATAAAAATTTGGAACAGATTCAATGAATCCTACTATAAGGCACTTCATACTGTTCTAAATGTCTCTTGGTCTTTTCCTAGGACACACAATACTATTATCTTACATCTACCTCCAAAGACATAAAAAATAATCTAGGCCTTTTTATTCTGAGCCTTTTCAATGTACAAAAGCCCATAATTCTATAAACTTTAGTAGAGGCTGAACAATAGCAAAAACAACAAAATTAGAATGAATTACTACATGCTTACTCTATGTCTAGGACCACTCCTAATCTAAAAAATATAGCAACAAATAGGATTTTCCAAAATACATCATTCATAGCTTCACTCTCATGATTTTGAATCTTGACTACATCAGAGTACATGGTAGACTAGTATTGAAGAGGAGATATAGCTATCCCTCTCCCAAGGAATGGTAATTTATGATTTGGAATCTTCTTTTATGGGTTCGAATAGACCTAGACTTGGAATTTGCATTGGATTTGTGAAATCTTCTGAAACTAAGATAAAAGGTGACTTCTAGTAAAATACGTCACCTTGAGCAAACAATCCCAAAAATATGGCCTGAGTATTTGAGCAGCTGTAAGGGTACCATTATCATTAAGGTCCTAGGTGAGAACCTCAGCAGGCACTCCGAGATATTCTGTGGAATAAAGGGTATGAAATATGTTGCAAGATACCCAGTGAGAGATGGCCCATGTAGGAGTAGGGGTTGGCAATATAAAGGTCAGTTCTGGAAAAGTGAGGAAGAAATGAAATTTGCTGGAAAGTAGTAAAGCCACCAGAAGAAGTCAGGGTAAATCAAAAAATGGAGGCAAAAAAAATGGAAGACAAAAATGGTGTGGGGGAGGGGCAGATTCTGAGCCAAGAAAAGGTAATGTCAAACACCCATTCAGTCAAGAATCCATATCTAAAACAGGTTAATGGGGAAAAGGGGCAGATAGAAGGGCAAGAGCAGTTTAAATGGCACCATGAGGAAGCAGCAGCTAAATTTAGAATATAAACCATTTTCTGTGACTTAAAAAAATTATAAAAATGTCTCTAATAACCAATGACATGAAATCAAAAAGAAGGAGGACTGTTAGGGATAAAAAAAGTTATAAAACATAAATGTAAGGTGTGGATATTGTTTAAAATCTCTATTTAAACACATCAACTGAATAAAGATAGTCTTAAGAACAGGAAAATTGGAATAAGAATAAGGAATTATTTTTCTTAGATATGATGACTCTGCTCTACCCCACCATTTGACCCAGCTATTCCCCTTCTCGGTCTATTCCCTAAAGACCTAAAAAGGGCATGCTACAGGGACACTGCTACATCGATGTTCATAGCAGCACAATTCACAATAGCAAGACTGTGGAACCAACCTAGATGCCCTTCAATACACGAATGGATNAATGAATGACAGTAGAGGGGGTAGAGAGAGAAGAGGGGAGGGGAGGGGAGGGGAGGGGGGATAGTAGAGGATAGGAAAGGCAGCAGAATGCAATAGACACTAGTATGGCAATATGTAAATCAATGGATGTGTAACTGATGTGATGCTGCAATCTGTATACGGGGTAAAAATGGGAGTTCATAACCCACTTGAATCAAAGTGTGAAATATGATATATCAAGAACTATGTAATGTTTTGAACAACCAACAATAAAAATTAAAAAGAAAAAAAAGCAAATGGTGATTAGTAGAGGAAAGTGACTAAAGCAGAGAAGAAAGGAGAAAGAAGGGAAGTGCTAGGGAATGATATTAGCCAAGCTATATTGTTATATTGTGCATGATGTACATGTACAAATATGTAACAATAGAGCCCATCATTATATACAACTATAATGCACCAATAAAAATGTGGGGAAAAATAATAATTTTAAAAAATAAAAAAAAACAATGACATACCATATTTTCAGAAGCATGGGTTAATCATAAACCAAAATTTTTCTTGTTGTATTTCATGATGTTTTCTGTAAAAGTATATTTTTAATTTGTTACATTTATGTTTCTCTTAAGAATGTTATTAAAGGTTTATCACAAAAAAATGAATAAATAAAAAGATATGATGAATGGTGATTATAGAATTTTTTAGAAGTTATGGCGTATCCTGAAGTATTAATATGTGAAGTGAAATCATGCTTGGGAATATCTTTAAGGCAGCCAATATAAAAAGGTAAGGGGTGCCACATGAAAATTATAAGGAAATGACCAAAAATTGTTGACAATGAGTGCCAGGTATGTGTATGTTCATTATATCACTCTACCTGCTTTAGTGTTTGTTTAAAATTTTCCATAATAAAGATTTTTTTACAAAAAAAAATGTTCATTCAATCAATTCCCCTTAGTTACTGAGGTGAGGCCTCAATAAAGCTTAGACATGAGGTCAGAAGACTTGATCTTGAGTGCTTATGAATTTAAATAAGCTCTTTAGCCCCTTTTAAACTTAATTTTTCTCACCCTAATGTTGAAATCAATAATGTTTATCTACCTCCAAAAATGTAGATTAATACGGTGTATGCGAATATGGGCTGTAAACTAAGAAAACCTTATGGAATATTATGTCACTATTCATTTAGTGTAATGATTCTGAAAATGTTTCTTTGTACTAGGCACTTTCACATTTGTCATTAAAGTTTCATCCTCACAACTATCTTATGAAGTTACTGCTTGATATGCAGTGTAGTAAGTGGAGAAACTGAAGTTTATTTGGGCAAATAGGATCCTCAGGTCTCTGGGTCCAGCGAGCAGCAGGGCTGAGCCTGAGCATATGGCGGCCTTCAACATGCAGACCTCCTCCACTCACCAGTACATGCCCAGTTATGTCAGTTTTAGATGAGTGGGGAGGTGTGGGAAATCCATCTCAGGCATTCTAAATAAGCCCCGTGATGAGGAATTTACAATCACAGACTTTCAGAAAATGTCAGAAGTGCGAAAACCACTAAATTGTGTACAATATTCCGTACAAAGATACTCCTAAAAATACATCTATACAGGGCAACTGGAGAAAAAACTAACATAAACCAGATAGAAACTATGTCTTGAGACAAACATTATTTTGCTTACACAATAATTGAGAATAAAGTAAAATTAATATTCTTACCAGCTTTGTGTGAACTTGGTTCCAATGAAGACTCAGCTCTAGGAACAGAAGGACCCAATAATATCTTAAAGCCTTAAAATTGCTAATGAGCTTCCCTGTGCATATAAATGATCTCCTTAATGACACCACATTGTGACATGGAACCTAGGGTCAACATAGTTCTAGAAACTAGATTGCCATAAAATGCCTTTCTCTAGAGACCAGCAATTACTCAACTTATTATTAATTCCCAGTGTAACAAGCTAATGCAAACTATGCTGGAAACTGCATCCAAGTTCTGCTAAAAAAAAAAAAGGCCATATGTAAATACAGTTAATGGTAAGAAGCAAAGTGCAGAAAATAATGTTGGCATCAGCAGCATCTTTGACTACAGAGAATAACTACTGGACACCAAGCTCAATTTAAGCCTTCACTCCCACATTGGTAGTTCTGCATCATCAATGATCAAAGCCATCAACTTGACAAAGAATCTAATAATGATAGGGATTTGGATGTAAGGGCTATATTTCTTTACTAAATCACTTTTATTACTCAAGTCTTGAATAAAGTTTTAGCAAATTTGCTAAACTTTAGCTGATGAAGTTTGGAGGACAGGAATGAAGGATTCAGAATTTTTGAGAAGTGCTGAGCTGTTGCGAACTAGAACTTGCCCTCACTTTTTGCACACATCCAAAGATATATCCCATGCCAACTGGACATCTGGTAAATCTTAGAGTTTCCTTGTGGAATAGTCTGTCTGCTGACCTTACCTTGCTTATACCTATTCCTTAAGACCAAGTTTTCTTTTTCTATTTTATTGTAGTTTTTAATGACACATAATAATTGCACATATTTATGAGGTACAGTTTGATATTGTGATTCATGTGTACAACCTAGAATGGTTTCTTTCTTTCCTTGATAAGAAAATGTAGATTCAAAGTATCCTAAAAAAAAAAAAATCCCCTTTAAAGTACCTGTGAAAGAAGCAATGGGTTTTTACCCCTGGATCAGGAACCAGAAGCTGGTTGAAATCCTGTGAGAGTTTAGTTGTGTGATCTGCATCTTTGTGTGTATGCAGAGGTATGCATGCTGCTCAGCAGGAAGAAGCAATGGCTATAAAAATCAGAAAATCCAGGATTCAAACTAAGCACTCTTTAACGCCTCACATGACATCCTTCTGATTCAACCTTATTGTGTCTCTTGATAGATAATTTTGCCTTTCTCATTTTGTTGCCCTTTTGTAGTCACTGTAGAGAAGCCACCAGTAGAGT
Organism: Marmota marmota marmota; assembly: GCF_001458135.2. Taxonomy (NCBI): domain Eukaryota; kingdom Metazoa; phylum Chordata; class Mammalia; order Rodentia; family Sciuridae; genus Marmota; species Marmota marmota. The sequence goes on from NW_025999942.1 coordinate 3,733,351, forward strand.
CCAGCAGAGACCACTGTGAAAGGACAATTTAAAATAAGAACTACACTGGGTGTGTGGCGCATGCCTGTAGTAATTTCAGCAGCTCCGGAGGCTGAGGCAGACAGATTGCAAGTTCAAAGCCAGCCTCAACATCATAGCGATGCCCTAAGCAACTCAGGAAGACCTTGTCTCTTAAAGGGAGTGGGGGAAGTTTGAGGATGTGGCTCTGTGGTTAAGTGCCCCTGGGCTTAATCTCCCATACCAAATAAATAAATAAAATGAAAATAAAAACTAGGGGGGAAAAAGACACATTTTTCCCTTATGAGTGACCTGGTTGGGTTTAAATACTTAAAATAAAGTTCTGAATTTAATAATTTGTGCATATGCATTCAGACCCTACCATCAGACATATGGACAGAAAGAATTTAAGAACTTAATGAACGAACACCAGCTCTGTGGCTAACAAGCCTTTGTCTTTGTTTAAGGTATTAATCACACTGACCCTTAATTTCCTTACCTGTAAAATGGGTGTTATAATCCCATTATAAGGCAATGCAATGAAAGCTAATTAGCTGATCCACATGAAACATTTAGAATATTGCCTGAAATATATTAAATATTCCATAAATATTAGCTAGGACAAGTTAGGCTTATAAAACATACAAGTATGTAATTTGCATGTAGAAATATGCCACAATAAAACCCATTATTCTGTGTAATTAAAATGCAGTAATAGAAAAATTTCAGTCTTATGACTTTGAAGCAAGCCATTGCTATTATTGTCCTTCAAGTATGTTCTTGGAGGTTTTACATAATATATTACTTTAAACTATCTTCCTATACATTTCCCTTGTCTGGTAGTGTTTGATTTTTTACACTAACGAATGTAAAGAAAGTATCTAAAATTTGAAACTAATCAATATTTATATTTATGCAATTAATTTAAATAGCTTGATTTGTTAGTTTTAAGTGGTTGAAAATTTCTGTCCTTTAAATTCTTAAATTTTCCCCCTTCACCTTAATTGTATTGTCATTTGCTGCCTACACATACACACACACCCCAAATTAAAGCAAGATAGGTTCAATCATTCTGGCACATAATTTGTTATATCTGATCAAAACTATAAAACATTGATTTTTTTTCCCCGAATCTTCTCACTTTATCTCCCCTGTCTCTTTGTTGTTTATGCAACACTACTAAACATCTAGAATTGAATCTTGGTCAAACTTGCACATCATGCAATATTTCAATAGAGATGTGTTGCAGGTCCCTGAGAGTCGCCTTCATTGTCTACCAAGCAGTCCTATTCTAAATACAGTTTTGGTTTTTTTTAACAGCTGCTTTCTGTCTATCCATGTCGTAGCTCAGCTCTTGCCAAACAGGAAGTCACATTAGGCTCCAGACACTGTATTTCTATCCACAGGACTTCTCTATAATTTTGCTGCCTGCAGGAACTCAAATGAAACAATGGATGACAGAACAAATGTTTTGGAGACATGGAAAAAAATGCAACTTTATACAGATATTAACCAGATGTGTTATAGCCCTTTATTTATTCTCCCATTTCCTCTGTTTGCAAAATAGTTTAAATCTAACAGATTCATTATGTACAGCAAAGTGTTGTCGTGTGAGCCCTTAAACTTTTTTCTTAAAAGCCAAGAGGTTAGGCAATTGTTTTGAGTTCCATAAGGAAAAACAGATGTTGTTTGAAAGTCTCATGCTAATGGAATTTGGGCTGAAAAAAGGAGCTGGAAGCTTTGCCCTGATCTGATGCTTCTACTCTTTGTTTTTTTAGTTTTCATTTTATTTTTTTTTCACCAAACGAAAGGACTAAGTCTAGATAATTCAGAGAGGGTAGGTCAAAGCCAATCTCCCATTCTTTCTGTTTAAAAAGATGGCAACAAATTTACAATAAATTCAAAAGATCAGGTTTTTGCTTATTTGGTAAATTCTATTTTGAGAATGTGAGGTTGGGAAACTGAAAGCCTGTACCAATAATTATAAGCAATAAACTTTTTATAAAGTTTCTTTGCTTTTATTCAGTGTACCAACTAGTTAAATCAATTTATTCAATAAACACTAGAACTAAAACATATCACTATAGAAACTGGAGTGGGTGGCAACAAATGCTATATAATACATCACAATTATCTCATATGACATGTCACCACAGTGTTAACTTCATCTAACAGTTCCCAAACATGCCTGAATGCTACTGATTTCGGATGTTTTGCAGAAACTTCAATTCTCTGGAGTCTCCTCAAATGACTGAAAACAGAATATCTAAAATATCCAGGGACAAGGTCTGGGATTTTGCACTTTCAAAAATTCTCAAGTGTTTCTCATGATCAAATCAAATTGAGGCTCACTGGTCAACCAAGATATCTGTCAACTACCCAGTTAATTACATCAAACTGTTCATAGATGATTCATGGCAAAAATCTAAGAGTTGAGTCTGGAGTGCCCAGAATGTTGTCCTATGAGAACACATTCAACTTAGGTCTAAAGAACTCATAGCACTGGTTGGTGAGATGCAAAGTTCAGAGTTCCAAAATTGCACAGAAAATTAGTTTTAAGTATTTTCTACATTAGAATTCTGAGGCCCAGATAGATGAGAGAGCATTGAAATCACATCTGGCTTTGATTTCAAGGAAACAGCATGAGCTGTTTGTGGTCTCCGGTGCTTCCTTGCATTGCCAGCTTCATAATTATAGCTTGTGCCATGAAACATCTACCCACAGGCATATCAGCTGACCACATGGGCCTCCAGTTTCCTTCAGCCTAACCAAACTTTACAGTAGCTTCTCCTTGCTCCAGGGACTGACCAACCTCCCTTTCCTTAAAAAGCATTGACATTTGAAACTTCTCATTGTAAATAATTTCTCTGTTCCTTTGAGAAGTAAACCATGTTAAAAGTTCCTAATCAGTCTCACAACCCTGAACTGCCTTCTTCAAGAACCTGGGAGTCATCTCTCTGAGATGCAGTCATCAAAGATGGTAGTACCCCATTTCTATCTCTTTGGAAAGATAGGAGCCTTGCTACAGAGGCCCCCTTGCTTCAAGCTATGAAACTGCCTCCTGTCATGAAGATCCTAGAGAGTATCCTTTTCCTTTGTCTAAAGGTATTCGCTAAATACAAGCAGGCTATACTTTCTCCTGCCCCAACTGTTAAAAATGCTCCAATCCTTTGCTGAACGGAGCAGAGCAGACTGAGTTCTGGTCTTTCTCCTCTTTTGCAATTGTCTTGAGTGTGGTCTTCCTTTGCTGTTTAACTTTGTCCTGTACTATCCGTGCTTTGATGCGGGATAGTGGGGCCCTTCTCGGTGAAAGTCACTCAAGCCCCTGTTATATTTTCACCTTTCATCTTCTAACGATAGGCCTCTTGTTGTCTTGGAGTCTCTTTCTGAGGGGGCATAAGTCTCAACATGTATCATCTATCTAAAAGGAAAATGAGCATCCTAACTATAAGTTACAGAGGGGCTGTTGATGGTCCAGGGCTTCAGCTCCTCTTGTCCCAGCTAGACACCATGTCAAGTAACTGGATAGGAGTGACAAAGAAATGAAGAGGGCAGTAAAATGACCGTGACAGCCCCAGCAGTGTGAGCTCTCCAGTCTGGCCAGAAGAGGCATTACCCTGAGGCTTTGTTGAATTGATATTCATATCCGTATCTGGAGAGCTATGACACCAGATTGAAATCCTTGGGAAAAGTAACTGTGGGGAGACAAGTTATTTTTTTTTTCAGTCTTTTTCCTCTTGAGGCTTAGAAAGTCACAACAGTAGGTCTATTCAACTTGGAAAGAACAGAAAACCATTCATTGATATTTTTTGATGCCCAGATTACTGGATATTCTGAACACAAAGCAGAGTAATGATAGTAAAAGAGAGCTATGTCTTTGGAGGTGGGACAAACATTCAAAGGCTAGGGACACTTTAGGAAATTTTCACTAAACCACAGTCAAGACAGCGGGTGGCACCATGTTCCATTGAGAGACACATTTTCTTTCTAAACTGATTTTTTTTTAGGGAGGCTCTGAAAAATACAAAAGGGGTTGAATTAAACCAAAGAAATCTATTGTCCCACAGTTCTGGAGTCTAGAAGCTCATGATCAAGGTGTTGACTGGATTGTGTCTTTCTCGTGCTTGTAGAGCAGAATCTGTTCCATACTCTGCCCTAACTTATGGTGATTTGCTAGAAATCTTTGGCCTTCTTTGACTTGTAAAATCATCACTTTTATTTCTTCTTTTATCTTCACATGGTGGTCTTCCTATGTATGTCTATCCAAATTTTACCTTTTATAAGGATACCAGCCAATTTATGTGTTAAACTGTGGTCTATCCTAATGGGCATCAGAAACTTGTGTTCAAAGAGAGATTTTGGAGTCAAAGAGAACTGGTCTAAGGGGCTGGGGTTGTAGCTCAGTGGTAGAGCACTTGCCTAGCAGGTGTGAGGCACTGGGTTCAATCCTCAGTACCACATAAAAATAAACAAAATAAAGGTATTATGTCCAGCTATAACTAAAAAATTTTCTTTTAAATATTATAATACCATATAATATTATATTAAAATATTTAAAAATATATATTTAAAAAAGAGAGAGAGAGAACTGGTCTGGGATCAGAATGTGACCTTGATGAGGTATTTAATCTATCTAAGTTTCAGATTTTTCACCGGAGAATAAGGAATTGTATTTAGTCAACTTCCCATAGCTGTAAAAAATACCTGATATAACTCAAAAGGTATAAAGGATTATTTTGGCTTGTGGCTTTGGAGGTTTTAGTCTGAGGTCACATGGCCTGTTGTTGTTGGATCTGTGGTGAGGCAGTACATCATGTTGGAAGCATGTGGTAGCCAGGAAGCAAAGATAAAGAGACAGGAAAGGCTGGGGTCCTGATAATCCATTCAAGGGCATGCTCCCAATGATGTAACTTCTGTCTACTAGGCCACACCTTCTAAAGGTGCCTCCCCTATAGCAACATAGCCTGGTGACCAAGCCTTTCATACTTGGGCCTTTGGAGTACACTTCCAAATTATGCCATTTAGCACATAGGAATATTGCAATGGATTTAAAAAAATACATACATATATACTCACCTGGAAATAATAAAATAAATAGTTTTTATTAATTGAAAGTAATTAAATAAATAGTTTTTATTAATTGAAAGTATATAGGTAGGATTCCAAGGACTTTTTATTTTTGAAAATCAGGTAATATGGTGAACTAGTGTACACTGTATTAATTTGACAAATTTTCCTGGAATTAAAAAAAATACATATGATTATTAGATCTGATATGAAATAAGCTTTAGAAAATTGTGGCTTTGGTATAACAATGATATAAGTGGAAGCAAAAGTTGGGTGGTGGTTCAGTAAGAGGAAAATGAATGTTGGAATCCAAAATATATGTGATGGGAAATGATAGAAGTTCAGAAATAGAATTATAGGCAGCCCCAAAATTAGAATTTTTAAATGTTTATATTTAAGTCAGTCTCTGGATGTTACAGCTGAGGAAATAGAGATTCAGAGGGTCAGTGGTGGGCAAAGTAGGAATGGGAAGGGCTCCAGCACCTTCTTCACTTTGAGTGCCAGGGATTGAACCCAGGGCCTCTTTGCACATGCTAAGTTTAGGATCTACTGCTGAGCTGTATCACCAGCCCGAGGACTTTCCTCAACTTCTATCCTAAGAACAAGTACCAAAGTACCAAGCCAAGAAGTCTTCAGTCCTCCCTTGCCAACCACGCAGTTGATACTCTGCCTCAGTTAGCTAGGATTTCTGGAGACCCTCTATCAACCTCATCCATGTATGGCCAAGGTGATCACTGCAGAGCTGGGACTAGCTATCGAGTATTCTGACTATATGTACCATTTTGTGTTCAAACTATATGTACCTTCTATGCCATTTTATTTCCAGAAGACAAAAATAGATAAAAGGGAAATATAGATGGGCAACACAATGAAAACAGTGTAACATAAACTTTTAATGTCAATAAAAGTGAGCAAATAATATAAAATTTTAGGTTTTGAATAAAGCAACTCTAAAACATTTTTAAAATTATTTTTAAAAATATTTTTAAAATATTAAGCATTAAATGCATTCCACCACTTCAGGAACCGTCTTTAACTAGATGTCAGATGACTCTGTAGAAGAAGCACTGAAGTCTTAAGTTCTAGAGTTGCTATCCTTTGGGTTCACAGGGTATCACAGATTGCTGAACTGCACCTTTAATTTTATTTTACTGAGAGAAATCATGCAGGCATAAGAGGCATGCCAAAGAGGCATCTGAAAACTCATCTTAAAAGGAGTATTATTTTTTTCTTTATTTTCATATACGAAACCCTACTTGCCTAAATGGCATGGAATCCTACTACTCAAAGGACAAGCTTTCTGTCCTCTGGGAGATAATCAGTACCTATTTTAATTGTCATAACAGCAGTGAAAGTTGAAATATGAAGCAAAGCCCTTTGGTTCTAAGCCCAAGCTTTATTTCAATGAATGAATGAATCCAGAGAAAATGAACTATGCTCCCTCATACTTATATTATAAAATTTGAGTGACTATAATGAAAAACATACAGACTCCAAGGAATAAAAGACTAGGAGCCATCTCAGTGTCCCTGGGCTTCCTGCCAACAGCCTAACTTTTGATGGACAGTTCTTGTTAAAAGAAGAAAATCAGCAAGCATATCAACCAGGAAGGCTTTTTACTTCAATCGACACAATGTAGATCTACCACCAGCTTAAATAGATAAGGCCTTTTATCCCCTCAAAGTAAGATGTGGCAGCCTAGGTGTGGTGACATTGCTTGAGGATGTCATTCCCAGTGCAGGCCCATCTGTCCTTCCTGCTTCACAACCCTCAGTGGGTGGCTCCCATCCTAATGCTTGCAATATGTTTGTGGTCCCTCTAGTCTTTGCATCAGCCTGTCCTGCAAAGGCAGGGACAAAGGAGAAGAATGAAGGAGAAAAAAGTCAAAGAATGCGATGCTGAAGTTATCTGTCCCATTAAAAAATTACTCCAAGTCCCCACCCAGTATCTGCTGTGCATGTCTCATAAAATAAAATGGTGGCACGTGGTCATGCCTAGCTGCAAGAGAGCCTGGATAAAAGATTGTTTGGGACTTTCTAGACTTTATAATTAAGAAAGAAAACATTAAAATCATGGATGGCTCGGGAGACGCCAATTCACTTAATCTTTTGCAACAAGTGAATCCATTTAATTGAATTGATAAAATTGCAAATGGTTTCTTTTCTCATATCAAAAACTACTTTATGGTCTTTATTCCCAAATATTTGTATGGCCTACTTTTATCCATGTGTTCTCCTCCCACCACTGCAGTGGTTTTTTTGTTGTTGTTGTTGTTCTAATTAGTTACACATGACAGTAGAATGCACTTTGATTCATCACACATAGATGGAGTAAAATTTCTCATTCTTCTGGTTGTACCTGATGTAGAATCCCACCATTAGTATAGTTATATATGCATAGGGTAATAATGTCTGATTCATTCTATTTTCCTTCCTACCCCCTTTCCCCTCTCCTCCTTCACTCCCCTCTACTTAATCTATAGTAACTCTATTCCAGTATTTCTTGGTATTAATGTACAAATTAAGAACAATGTAATATCTGAGTCATAGTTTACTGAAGATGCTAAGTGTGTCTATGTCTCTGTATGTGCACGTGTGTAAATTCTGAAAGGGTCGCATAGATCACTGATATAATATGTATACTTGCTCTTATTGATACAATTTTCACTCCCTTTTAACCCTGTGTTGTTCTCTGAATAGTTGAATATATTAGCAGGATTTCCATGCTCTGGGGCCTCCAATTGAGTGAGCCAATGAGGAGTCTCAACTGGAAATCAGAGGGCGGGGGGAGAGTGAGGCTGTTATTTGCTTATACCCCAGATTTATTCCCAGTGATTATTTGTACCGTCATCAAAAGTCATTGCTCCTTTCAAGAAACCCTGCTCTACAGCCAGTTGTAAAAAGCATTGTGTGTATATATTACAACCTGGAATATCCTGATTCGATAATTTGTCATAGTCTTCTTCTTCTTCTTCTTATTATTATTATTATTATTATTATTATTATTTTCTCCAAAATGATAGTTTGAATATGTTTTAAAATATAGCATATCTTTCAAACTGTTGTCTAGATATAGGAAAGTGATCTGCCTCAGCCTCCCAAGCCCCTGGGTCTACAGGCATGCACCATGCCTTGCCCAAGCATGGAATATTTTTGAAGTAATGTTCCTTCTATCTTCCTTCAAAGCTGTCTTGGAATAAAACCTGTTTTCCTACCATTTTGACTCCAAATATTTCTAGAACAGTGAGAGCATTTTTTCCTAGCCTCTTCTCCCAGGGTGGTACTAGTAACTTTGTAGCAGAATGACAATTCCAGAGGAGCCCTATTTCCTGAGTGTTTACTGCAAGTCAGGAACTGGAGTAGAGATTCATTCATTTTGTCATTTACCCTGTACCACACATCCATGAGATAGGTTATTATTGGCCACATTTCATGATGAGCAAGTAGAAACTTAGGGAAGTAAGCAGTTAGTTCAAGGTTATGCAGTTTAAATCTCAAATCTGGTATTTGAAAATAGGAAAATATGTGACTGTTTCCCCATATCACTCACAGCTACATGTCGGGTCTATTATTGCACAGACAAAATTGGGGATCTAGCAATGGAGATTTCAGATATTTGGTAGAAAGATATGTGAATTAATCCAAGAAAACTCATGATCTGCATCCTTTTTCCTCTGTGATGCTTAGATGCATGATTATTTCTTCATTCCTTTATTTCTTCCCGCAGTGATACGTACCCGAGTCTTTTCATGTTCTCATCCCTGCTTTGTGGCTTTGAGATAAAACAGTGTACAAGACAGAGGAGGCTCCTGCCTAGGTGCAGTTTTATTGTCAGCTCTAACAGGAAGGAGAAAGTTTATAAAGGCAAATAATCACAAATTAAGAGACTTTGAAGGAAATAATTAAGGGAATTGATCCAAAGGGTAGAAAAACTTAGATTGTAACATGAAGTAAGGTAACTTTGGCTTAGCTGATGAGCAAAAGTAATATGTTCAGAGATTTGGTTTGGTTTGGTTTGGTTTGGTAAAGGAGCAGTAGGGAAGATGAAAAATTGCAGGTGGAAGGAATGGGCGGGTTTTGTAACCACAAAACATTGCTTGAGAGGCTGACAGCCTTGTTGGTGAAGCTGTGAGAAAAGAGAAGTTGAAAGGAAAAATAGTGAGAGATACAGGCAGGGAGCAAATTAGAACCTTGAAGATAAAGAAGTTTGCAATTCGATTGTAACTACAGCTCCCTCAGAAACTGTCTTTAATGGAATTGTTTTCCCCTCCTCTTCCCAATCTTCCTCCTAGCCTTTTAAAGACTCATCCCTTTCACATGATTCTCTAAATTCTAAAGAGAGGCCTCTGTAACACCAGCTCCTTTCTTTAGCTCATATAAACTGACTTAACCAAAAAGTAATGTGTCTGAAAGTGCAGACGCTGGCCTCAAAGGTTATGGTCCCTTTAGTTGCTCTGGAGAGAAAAAAACAGAGATCAACCGGGTGTATTTTTGAAGAGGAAGACCCCCCCCCAGAGTATGGATTTCTTGCCCATTGTCCCACTGTGCCTATGCACCCCTAAGTCCCCTAAGACAGAGATTTGTGGTGCAAAAGTCTTCTCTGTCATCTCCAAAGCTGGCTTTGAATAAAACTGCTTCTTTCCACCAACTTTTCAACTCCCAAGTTTTCACCTGAGTGATGAGTAACAAAGACGTTTGATCTGGGTAACAATTTTGGCCCTCCACATCCAGAGCAACAACGCTCTCCTCCAATATTTATTATTTACCAAAGGAAAGGACTCATTGGTAAATTCTGTGTGACTCCCACCTACGTCCTGAGTCTCTCTCAGGCTGATGCCTCTACTGAGCTCCCACTTCCTGGCTGCATGTCCCATATCCTTCCTGTCTCTTGACTATGGTAAACTCATCTTGCTTCTCTTGAACCTGCTTACCTTGTCTTCTTGATACTAATGCAAATACTAGCAACCACCCAAGAAATTTACATTATTCTCCCACATTTAAGAATATTTTCCAACAACTGCCAAGTTCTACAGATTCTCTATCCCCAGCATCACCTAAATTTTTCTCTTTTTACTTCTACAGCCTCGGTTTAGGTAGTCATCATTTCTTGAAATGATTTCCTGGTAGGTTTATTTTTCTTCTAATCTCACATCCTTCCCTGTTCGTCCTCCATTACTATTGCTAACCTGACTTTCTAAGCCTCAATATTACATCCTTTTCTGGTAAAATCATATACCATACCCTTTACTCTGAATAAAGTTATAATTCTTGGTATGGCACCAAAGACCTTCTACCCTTGTTCACCTCAAGTCTAAACTTTTACTGCATCATTTGAGGGCCCTTTTATTCTCCTCATGCAAAACTGCTTGCAGCAGGGCCCTGACAAGCCAGCCTATTTCACACCTCTCTGCTTCGGCTCATTTTGCCCATAATGCAGGAATGACTTTATTGAAAGAGGACTGACTCCCCTTTGAAGATAAAGATTTATCATTATATGCTCTGGAATCCTTCCTTTCCCACCTCAGCACTCTGCACATGGTGCCAAATCTGGACCTCTGACGATTTGGCAACCCATTAATTTCCCTCTTTTCCAAAATAAAGTTCCAGACTTTTTCATTGTTATCTATTCCAGATTAAAATAAATTAGGATCAGAGCTTTTCCTTGGTAGGAAAAGGATTATTACTGCTACAGAGAATTTGCATTTCTAATGGTTAATAATACTTATTTAAACCATTTCTAACAGTATAAACAGTTATATTAAACTAGTAGGCTGTGATCATGATGTTAGCAGGATGTATGTTTTACTTAGAGCTGACATCCTTCTAATGGGAAATATGATGCTATGAATTCTCCAATACTGACAGCGCGCACGTGTGTGTGTGTGTGTGTGTGTGTGTGTAATATGTAGTCAGTATGCATTCACATTTTTATTATTTAGCAATTTGTTCCTTTCATTTCATTACTTGAGTGAAATTTTCTATTTTTCTGGTAAGTCATTTAAAGTATTTAAAGTATTCTTTCTTTCTTTTTTTTTTCCAGAGAGAGAGAGAGAGAGAGAGAGAGGAGAGAGTTTTTAATATTTATTTTTCAGTTTTTGGTGGACACAACATCTTTATTTTATTTTTTTTAATTTGGTGCTGAGAATCGAACCCAGCGCCCCACACATGCCAGGCAAGTGCGTTACCTCTTGAGCCACATCCCCAGCCCTCTTTCTTTCTTTCTTTATCTTACATTACTTTACAGTGGAACTTGGGATCATTCTGTCACAGCAATAAGATTCCAGAATTAAGAAAAAATGACCTAAATGTTCGAAACTACATAAAATAGAGCATAATCATTTTAGTTTTCGTTTGACAGATGTATAAAGTAATTTCATGCTCTACTATCTCCTATTTACCATTAGCCAGTAACCTTTTGTATTTATTTCATAATTTCTTTCAAATGATGTAGGTATTCCCCTTGAGCATGGAATCAACTAGGAATAGGACAAAATGAGCCTAATTTATCTTATACATCTGGGAGGAAATCATATACACAGAGAAGCCATTCTCTGTTGTTCGTTTCTTATATTCCCTTCTTAGGGAACATATTTGAGCATCTCTAAAGGCTTCTTATGTCTCCCTATGGAGGGAGAAAGGAGGAAAGCTTTGGTGGAGGAGGAGGGTGGGAAGGAGAGAATATATTTAGGACATATTGAGACAGTCCCAGTTTATTGAATTTTGTTTTTTAAAATTGTTGAATCTTCCTGAATATCTTAGCAAATGTAAGAAAATTATTTTTTAAACATTTTTTTAGTTGTAAATGGACACAATACCTTTATTTTATTTATTTATTTTTATATGATGCTGAGGATCCAACCCAGCGCCTCACAAGTGCTAGGTAAGCACTCTACCACTGAGCCACAACCCCAGCCCCAGGAAATTAATTTTAACCTAACATTATAAACAGGGATAACCATATCAATAAATGTACAAGTAGTAAAATAACCTCATGTTTATTTCACAAACCACATCTGGCCATTGGTATAACTTCCCCTTTCATTTAATCAATGTTTTTCAATAAGTTGCTGTTCTGTTGCCAAATTGTTTTTATTTGAGAGTTTTCTAAGAATTTTCATTGGCGGGGGTATCTTGCTCAGGTTTTAATATCGCTTTTATGCTGGTTTCATTGAATGATAACTAGAAAGTTTTTTCTTCTTATATGCTCCAGAACAGTTAAACTAGCATTAAAACAAAACCGTTTAAATAGCATCAGTAACTCCCTGTGGTTGCTATTTTGAGAGGGACGCTCTTTGGCAATCCTCTAGTTCTCACATAGCACTGTTCTTTTAGATTTTTATATCCTCTCTGGCCAGTTTGGAAAGTTATAATTTCCTGGAAAATTATCTATTTCATGTATATTTTTCATGCCTATTTTTGCAGAGTTGAACAAAGACATCTCACAGGAATATTTTAATGTTCTATCCATATGTTGTAACTTCTCCTTTCTCTTTTTTTATGTATTATGTGTATCCTCTAATCCTTTTACTGAGAATTTTCACTAAATCTTTATTCCTTTTATTGTGTTTTAATATCCATCTATTTGAATTGATTTACTAGTTCTACCATTTTTCTGATTGCTAATTTATATTTCTGCTTGTTGCCTTTGTTAATTTTCCTTATATTTTATTAGTTTTTTTTAAATACTTGCCTGTGTCTTTTCTTAATTTTCTCAGTTCTATAATTAGTTGATTTTCTTTTTTTCTGGTAAATTAACGTGTATTTAGGATGGGATTTTCTTTTTCTTCTACCATTTGACTTTGATTGATCTCAAATCTTCTGATATGATACATTTTTGTTATCATTACTTCCTGAATATTCTTTTTGCTCCACATTCAGTTTTGTGAGGAATTTTTTTCTGTTTTGTAATCATAGAAAATTAAAATTTAAAAATGGCTACATTTTTGCTGTCTATATAAGATTATTTTTTATAAATGATCTATAGACAGACTTGAGAAGATATTTTTCTGTATTTAAGATAGTTAAATATTTCATTGTCAGAAGATATTGGTTTTTATTTAGGCCTCTTATCCTTTAGTTATATTTATTGACTAGAACTTTTATGGATTGAAAGAGATAAATTAAATTGTACTAACACTTTTACATTGTAATCCTATAATTGTGGCTGAATTCATTTTTATGTTAATGTTGCTTAGAGAAGAAACTTTTATAATTATTTGATTTTCATGATGAACTATTCTCCTTATCATTATAATATGACTTTGTCTATATTTTCTGATAAAAATATACTTTTTTCTTTATCTGCATTTACATTTGCCTGTTTTGTTTGTTTCTGTCTTTTGTTTTTGTTTTAGGATCCATGTTTTGTATCTGTAGCTTTTCTGAGCTCCTTTTGATTTGGGGGACCGTAGATATGTTGCAAACAGAAAATATTTTGTTTGGGATTTGTTTTTCAAAAGAGGGTTTTAGCCCATTTCTATCAATTGACATATTATATTCATTATGATTTAATTGGTTTTCATATATTATGTGAAATTTTCTGTTTTTAATGTTTCCTTTATTTTTTTACTTTTATTACATGGTGTGGTTTCCTTATCTGCTATATGTCAACTTATAATTTAGAATGGTTTTAAATTACACTTAGATAGTATTTTTATCTATAATCTTATTGTATTTAAACTTACATTTTTATAAACAGTCAGAACATTGATAAGCACATTTTCATTACTTTCCCCCTTCCCGCCTTTCTTCCACTTTTTAATACCATTTTTAAATTACATTTTTTTTGTCATTTTCTTGGTATTATTTAGTTTTTCCTTTTACAGATGAGCACATCTCAACTCTTGATCAACAATTTAAAATCCTGGATTTTTTAGCCCTGGTTCTTTACAATGAAAAAGACAACACTTTTGGCATCTTCCACTTCCTTTTCCTATCTTTTCCTAATTTTAGTTATAGGTAGTTTATGCTTTTGCTAGATTTCTCCTGGCTAGAAGGATGGGAAGAAAATACAGTTGAAAATAAAAATCACTGTAGACAGCATTCAACTTGTATTAGTGGTAGATGGTTATTTCCTAGCCCACTCAACTCCAAGTTTTAGGAAAACATGAAGAGGAGTCACATGATAAGAAGTTCTGGGAGGAAGAGAATTCTGTCATTGCCTTCCCTAGTTGGATATTTGCTCAGGCAGCAGAAGTGTTGCCAATGCACTGTTTCTACTAAAATAGGGATACAAGGATTGGAGGAAAATGATAAAGTAAGAGGGGTTTGTGGAAGAGCAGCCCTCTTTCTCTCTACCTGAAGCAACATAGCAGCAAAGTACCCATTGTGTCCAGGGCTCTCTGGGGTGTAACTTGGCTAGAATTGGAGCATAGTCCTCCAATACAGCCATTTTCTGGATGGGGGAATCCCAGTTGCAAGTTGGTGTTAAATATATCATGGAGACTGGAGTAGAAATGAAACCAAATCCAAATTTGAGTATAGGGTAGACCCTCCTAGACCTTTATGTCTGGGGTGAGTGAGCTAACATTTAGGCTCCTGTGACACTAAAGATATCTATTGCCTCTCAGTATTGGCCAGAAAAGATTCACAATAAAGAAATGAAGATCTTGTCAGGGAAGAGAGAGAGAAGAAAGTATGAGTGGAAGAGTGTCCTTGAACTGCCCATCTTCTTATTTCAGGTCAGGTCTATGCTGAGTGGGAGTTTGGAAAAGCTTTAAATAGTGTCTGATTGAAATACTAATGTTTGACTATAGTGTTAATAATTAAAAGTGACTGGGAATTAATGGAACTCCCCAAGGTGTCCTTAAGGAACTGGAAAAGGAATTTGACATAGCATGCCAAAAGGCACTGATTCAAGAAAAATAAAACCTTTTCAGGATTATAAATCTACATGCTCCAAAATGCTGGTTATTTGGTCCTTGCATGGATAATGTTCTGGTTCTTTTTTAAAAAAATTATTTTTTCAGCTGTATTAAAGTCTAATTGACACATAGGCATTACAGATATATTTTGGGTATATAAGTTGATGCATTGGGCATAATCACCACAATTGGCAGTTCTGTTTGCATTCGCACTGACATTTTTAAAAGATTCAGGTAAATGCTTCTGTAAAATGACCCTTTGTAATAAAAATCCAACTCTACTTTTGAAGATTTGCTGTATTGTTAAATTTCTATTACTTAGAAGAAGCTTTTTAGTTTGAATCTATCCCATCCCTTGATTCTTGATTTTATTTCTTGCACTATAGGAGTCTTATTAAGGAAGTCGGGGCCTATCCCGACGTGATGAAGATTTGGGCCCCCTTTTTCTTCTATTAGGTGCAGCGTCTCTGGTTTAATTCCTAGGTCCTTCATCCACTTGCAGTTGAGTTTTGTGCATGATGAGATATAGGGGCTTGATTTCATTTTGCTGCAAATGGATTTCCAGTTTTCCCAGCACCATTTGTTGAAGAAGCTAGCTTTTCTCCAATATATGTATTTGGCACCTTTGTCTAATATGAGATAACTGTATTTATGTGGGTTTGTCTCTGTGTCCTCTATTCCGTACCATTGGTCTACAAGTTTATTTTGCTGCCAATACCATGTCATTTTTGTTATTATTGCTCTATAGTAAAGCTTCTTCTCAGAAAAAAAAAATCAGTGAGGTGAATAGAGAGCCTACAGAATAGGAGCAAATTTTTATCCCTCACACATAAGATAGAGCACTAATCTCTAGGGTATATAAAGAACTCAAAAATCTTAACACCAAAAAACAAATAACCCAATCAATAAATGGGCCAAGGAACTAAACAGACACTTCTCAGAAGATGATATACAATCAATCAACAAATATATAAAAAATGTTCAATATCTCTAGCAATTAGAGAAATACAAATTAAAACTACTTTAAAATTTCATCCCACTCCAGTCAGAATGACAGCTATTAAGAATACAAACAACAATACTAACAACAATAAGCATTGGCAAGGATGTGGGGAGAAAGGCACACTCATACATTGCTGGTGGGACTGCAAATTGGTATAGCCAATCTGGAAAGCAGTATGGAGTTTCCATGGAAAACTTGAAGTGGAACCACCATTTGACCCAGCTATCCCACTTCTTAGTTTATACCCAAAGGACTTAAAAACAGCATTCTACAGTGATGTAGCCACATCAATGTTTATAGCAACACAATTCACAGTAGCTAAATTGTGGAACTAACCTAGAAGCCCTTCAGTAGACAAAATGGATAAAGAAATTGTGGTACAATATATAATGGAATTGTATACAGTGGGATACTACTCAGCATTTAAAGAGGATAAAATTATGGCATTTGCTGGTAAATGGATGGAGTTGGAAAATATTATGCTAAGTGAAGTTAGCCAATCCCCCCAAAACAAATGCTGAATTTCTTCTCTGATAAGTGGATGCTGATCCATAATGGGGATGGCTGGAAGGAGCATGGGAGGAATGGAGAAACTTTATAAAGGGCAAAGGGGAGGGAGGGTAAGGGAGGGGGCATGGGGGTAAGAAAAATGGTGGAATGAGATGGACATCATTACCCTAACTACATGTATGAAGACACGAATGGTGTGACTTTACTTTGTGTACTATCAGAGACATGAATAATTGTGCTTTATATGTGTATTATGAGTTGAAATGCATTCTGCTCTCATATATAACAAATTAGAATAATTTTTTTAAAAAAATCTACTACTGTAACAAAATGACTGAGTTAACTTTAAAGAAAAGCAAGCTTTATTTTGACTCACTGTTTTGGAGCTTTCAGTCCATTTTGGCTGGCTCTCTTGCCTTTGGGACCTGTGGTGAGGCAGTATATCATAGCAAGAGTACTGGGCAGAGGAAGCCAGTTCACCTCATGGCCAGAAACAAAAGAGAGAAAGTAGAAGAGGCAAATGTCACACAGTCCCCTTAAAAAGTACCCTCCTGTGGCTTAAGACCTCCATGGGCCCTATCTCTTAAAGGTTTCCACCACCAGAAGCACCAAGAAAAGGACCAAGCCTTTAATACACGGGTCCTGGGAGGACATTTCAGATCTAAACTATTGCAATTTCTGATAAGATTTAAGACTCTCTTTGCCTCTTTCCATTCTTCCCCATATTTAGGAAAGCTAAGAAAGCCCAGGATTCCTTTTTGGGCACATTTGGAGATTCAAACCTCATAAGTTCCTGCCTGTACATGTGGGATCATCTCCAACCACAGTAAAAGCCCCAAGCCATTTCCCATTCTTCTCTTTCAGACTACTTTTGGATATTCCTGGGAACTTTTCTGTTTTACTCAGAGAGTTTCATTTTGTAATAAACCCTCCCATACCCTCTTGATGTGGGTTTGTGATATCAAATTTGTACAAATTTTGGTTGGGGGTGTCCATTAGATTTCTGCTTGATATCCACAACACCCTTGATTTAGAGCGTCTCTGTTCTCATGATTCCTTTCAGGCTGTGCTTCTTTAAGGGAAAGGAATAACTCATGTTGTGTCTTTCTCAGGAGGCCCATGATTTGGCTTTCCCCATCATTGTGAACCATAATGTTGATCACTTAGCTAAATTCACACAACCTGCTTTGAAGAACTGTGTTTTGTCCCATTGCATGAAATTCTAGCTTTAGTCATACCTTCTCAGCATCTTCCCTTGTCTCTACTTGGACTCCATTATATTTGGCAGCCTTTCTATATATAATGCAGTTCTGATTACCAATGTCTCCAATTTTATTGAAATGTGAATATATGCTTCTGTGTCTTCTTCTTGTTATTTTAGCGAGCAGAAACAACAGACACTAGTATGGCAATATGTAAATCAATGGATGTGTAACTGATGTGATTCTGCAATCTGTGTATGGGGTGAAGGTGGGAGTTCATAACCCACTTGAATCAAAGTGTGGAATATGATATGTCAAGAAATTTGTAATGTTTTGAACAACCAACAATAAAAAATTAAAAAAAAAAGAAACAGGCAGGGACATGAGTCTACCATTTGAAAACAAAATTTCCTAATTTATCTTTTTATAAATAGTCTGTGTCATGGTCTATGAAATAATTGATATATACCTAAAATTAAATAAGTTGATGTTATTATATTACTACCCCTGGAATCATCAAAGGTGATTTTGTTATTGTAAAGAGACTATGTAAGTTATCATAATTCCTAGGCTCCAAAAAAAGAGAGCAAGGGAGAGCGAGAGAGAACATTGCTAAGAAAAGCAATTCAGGTGGTTGAACCTTATTAAAATTCCCAATCTAGAACTTAAAATGGAATGTTTTGATTATCTGGGAGAGGCTGCTATGAGTCACAAAATGAATTTCTTCACCTTGATAAAGATGCCTTGATGAAATGCACGCCATTGGTTTTTGTCATGTGGCAGGGCTGCAGATTGATGCTTCCCTTGAGATACTTTTTGCTCTCAAAGATGTGTTGCCGACATGCATATTTTTTCTTCTACACATTATAATATGATGGAAATTATTTATTACCAAAGACTCTCACACCCTTAAGCAAAAGGCTGCAAAAGCTTTCATTAAAGGCTAATATGTTAATCTTACCAACTCTGTCTTCATACAATGCTATTTCTGTGATTCTTTTTTTTTTTTTTTTTTTTCAGTTTTCTCTATGTGGACAATGTAGAACAATGGGAACAAAGTCTGAAAGTGGGCTTCCTCAGTCCTGACCAGCCCTTTGCAAGAAAAGGGATCCTTTTAAAGAAAGATGCACAGGTAGTTTAATTCTGAAGTCTCTGTTCTCCAACTTCCCAATCCTTGAAAGAAGCAAGAGATAGATGAGAAAGCACCAAAGGTATTTTCCTCATGTTTTCTGTTTTTCCAGAGGGCATGACTTAGAGAAGCTGGTGCACTTTTATTGCTAGTCATGTCAAGAAACAAATAAGGAAAAAAAAAAAACGCTAACATATTACCAGACATTTTGTATTTTCATTTTTAAATCTAACAAAAAGCATATAATTAAAAGGAGAATCTCAGTTTGATCATTTTTTAAATGGTCTTGCCAACCATTAAATTAAGATAGCACAGAAGGTGAGAAAGTGTAATGGAAAGCAGGGCACATTATGCCTGTTGCTCCATAGGAATCCAGCAATGATGAAAAGGTCAGGATGTTTTTAACCAAGGTGGCTCTGCTGCCCTCACGGTGGGCCCTGGCCTTTGTTAATAGGAGCAAGCCTAATTTTAGCCACCAGGATGTCCCTCACTATGGTTTTAACCTTTTCAGGGGATATATGGTTTGTTTGGGTTTTTTTTACATTTAGCCAGAAGTTTTAAAATTTAATCTCCTTATTTTAGCACAAAGTTACACAGATGGTCCAGACCCAATCGTTCAAAGAGTGGACAGCTGATGTCGTCATTTTCAAAGTTCATTTTAGAGTCAGCAAAATGAATCAAGTACAGAGGGAAACAGAAATATTTTCCAAAGTCTGCTCAGTGGGCAGTCTGAAATATTCACCATGGTTTTTAGAACCACCTTCCCCCAGTGCCCCTAGCAAAATTTTTGCTTTATTAAGAAAACTGGGCCACCAGAATCATAATAAATCCTAAGTTCTATTTGTATGGAAACTGTCTCAGAAATGAGTTGCAAGCATGAAAAGCACATTATCAATCATTCTCCCAATTTTATGTGCTATGAAGGGGGTGCTTAATGTTTCTTTTTAACAGATTTAAGAGAGGAGAGGTTATAGCATTTGCCGACGTCATTTGATGAAATGGCCAAGGGCATACCTCACCACATTGATAAGTTGCCCCTCTGTCCATTCACTCCTTGACCCAATGATGTGTTCCCCCTTACCTTCTCTCTGGTGCGAGGGAAGCATGTGGTTAGCAGCTGGGGCAAGGCAGGGTTCCACAATGGGCCTGAATTTCTAAAGGGCATCCCTCATCGTCCCATGAGCAGATCCCTTGTCTGTGTTTCACACACTCTTGAAGCCTGACAGCCAGTACTTTCTCAACATCAGTGATTTTCAGATTTCCTAGTGAAATGGAGACCACAGTTGGGACTTGGAGTGGGAACTAGGAGATGAAGGGAAGTATGAGCAAGTGACAGAAATGGATATGGCTCAACTTGCTCGTGGGCAGGCCTTATCTTTCCTTCTACTAGATAGATATACCATGGAGAAAGCACAGTTTTGCTTGTTGTTTCTCAAGCTGTGGCCCCTTTGGGACCTCAAGGATAGACAATTGTTTTCCACTATGATTCTAGAATATTCCACAGAAGTCACCAGAACCCTCCACTATCCTCCATAACCAACATACACACCAACACTCATTTTTTAAATTTCACTTTGTCACTCCAAAGTTCCTTTCCTTATTGTTTAGAAGTCAGAATCTTTCTGCCACTTTATATCTGTTCCTCTGATTCTTGATGATACCCATAGCTATTATATTTTATGCGTGCTTTCACATGAAGGAAGCCAAACAAAAATTGCCCCTGGGTCTAAAAGAAGGTACAAAAATGATGCATTAGTCTTTGGATATCTGTATCCTTTAGTCTCTGATCCCTTTCAGGAGGGGCTATGATAGTACATGACAGACAAAAGTGCCTCTGTTCAGAATGGAATCAAAGTGTGGTGGCTCACACCTGTAACCCCAGCTATGGGACACTCCTATAACCCCAGCTACCCAGGAGGCTGAAGCTGTAGCATCTCCATCTGGAGGCCAGCCTTGGCAGCTTAGTGAATTCTGTCACAACAAAAACAGAATAGAGTCAAAAAGTTGTAGTTGAGTGGGAGAAAACTTTGGCTTAAGAAAAACATTCATTTTTTTCCTCATAAGTTTTCTTTCTTAAAGAATTGCCTGGAAGGATTTTATTAGTTTTTAATTATTAATTGATTGTATTAGCAAGTAATTATTAATTGAGACTCTTTGTTGTGGAATTTCTACTGAGAATGACCATTCCCAAAGTTGTGAAAGAATATGTCAACTTCACTTTCTGGTGGAGAGCTTATAGTGAGGTAAATATGGAAACTTTTAAACTTTGAAATAGTTCACAGGGAATTTTAATTTATACTTCACATATTCCCTATTGCTGTTTAGCATATTTGCTTCGGTGCAAATGACATATTTGTGCGAGTGGAATATTTTTATGGTAAGGTATAACCACATTTTTTTAACCATTACCCCTTTATACATTTTTTTAAAAAAATATTTTAAAAATATTTAGCAAGATTCTATATATTTACTTTGTAAATGGATTTTATGATCAAAAGTAAAATAAAAAGATATTTGGAGCTTTTAGAATTTAATTTAGAGAACTGTTAAAAGATACATTAGCTCGGCATGGAGGCACTTGGGAGGCTGAAGCAGTAGGATCACGAGTACAAAGCCATCCTCAGCAACGGTGAGGAGCTAAGGAACTCAGTGAGACCCTGTCTCTAAATAAAATACAAAAAAAGACTGGGGATGTGGCTCAGTGGTCGAGTGTCCCTAAGATCAATCCCCGTACACCTCCTCCAAAAAAAAAGATACATTAAATTTTTTACATGTATAATTGTCAAATTTATTAGATCAATTTATCTATTTAGTGTTCCATTTCTTGATGGCAATTTTACTAATTATTTTCTTCTGATATAAATGAAAACTTTAGACTTTAGGGTTTGATTATTGGTCCAATATGGAAATAAAAGAAGTAGAAACCTTAATCTATCCCCACTTTATGCTCTATCCCTGCAAGTGTGCATGCTCACACAAACACAGACACACACACACACACACACACATCCTGTGTATGCATACACAGACAAGCATACGTACATGTTTTTGCTCTATGAAGTTTGGTCACTTTGGCGGAGACAGCTGTGCTTGATGGGAACTAGAGCTGAGATAAACTATGGTACAGACTATGGCCTTCAGTTCTACCAAGAGTATGAAGATGTGTTCAACAGTATTGATGAAGTAGGATTATTATGGAGATAACAGTGAATTTCAGCATAAGAAGAATCAGCTCTGATTGTAAGCAGGGATGTCTCTTTCTCAGAGACATTAGAAAAGAGAATTAAGATGAATGAGATATTCATGCCTAGTAATTTCCATTTTGTTTCCCTGGGAAAAGTAAAGCTGTGTGACTGCTAAAAGTGAATAGGGAAAAGGTGGAGTTGGAGGCGTGAAGGGAGCTGTGAAGCTCTGAAAATAGCTATGATGAAGAATGGGAGAAGCTATTTAGCAAAGGCTAAGGCTGAAGATAATAAATTTGTCATTGAATTCAGTCATATTATTCTTGGCTGTTCTTCATCAGCAATCAAGAGATAGGAAAGGAACAAAATAATAAAGTCCAGAAATAGTAGACACCAGTATATTGGTATTAAACCAGAGTAGGGATTCTGTAAAGCAGATTTAGGTGATGTAAAGGAAAGTAAGGAATTTAAGGTGGTGAGAACAGTGGTACTTAAAGAATGGAATGTTGGTCTGTGGAGTCTTCCTTTGATGAAGAAGGAAATGAGGTAGGATGGGGTTGAGGATGTGAGGTGAAAGGGAATGCCCTTGGATTGGGAGAAGGCTTGGAGAAGAAGGAGAGATAAGAAGATAGGTTTCATGGAGTCAATGACCTAAAATAGTAAAGATAGGGTTGTAATAAAGTTGGAAATGTAGTAAGCACTGGTTCCATATTTGGAAGTAAAGAAGTTCCAAATAATAACAAGCTCTAGGTTTGGATTATTGAAGGTTAGGCTGTATAAAATTGAAAATATTAAGAGACTTGACTGATTGATCCGTATAATTTTTGTTAAAAACCTGAGTCCTCAAGGTTGTAGACAAACAATGGAAAGATGACCATGAACTAAATGTTAAAGGTGTAATACTCTTAAAAGCAAAGAGGGATAGAAAAGAAGGAGAGTGGCTATGGAAATAATAAGGAACCCCCATGCAAAAAAAAAAAAAAAAAAGGAAAAATTCATGAAGGAAGCAACCAGAGTGCAGAAAACAGACTGAGTTCCAAAAATCTTCTTCTATAAGGATAAACTTAGTCCTGACAAACAATTGTGGGTTAACAGTAGAAAGCTGTCCATTTGGGGTACTTTCTAATGAAGTTTAAATAAATATGTAGGTTTCATTTCCCAATCTTTTTAATCTACCCATGGCTTTCTTTAATTACTTCTGGGGTTCTACAACTGAACTCCATCAAGATATTTTCTTCTCAGTGAACCTGAACCACTAATTAGTAAGTAGCATTTTCAAAATTTTCTTCTGACTTTTCATCACCATCTCTGCTTTTGATTCTCCTAATCTCAGATTTCTGGACTTAAATATCAGCTCGATTAATTACTGACTGGACAAAAAAATTACGTAACTACTCAAAACTTGTTTCATCACCTGTTAAATAGGTACAATTATAGAATTTACCTCACAGAAGACTGTAAAGATTGAATCCTGGTCATACATGTAAGTAAATGTCAAAAACACAGAATCAAACAGGCATGTCTTATCAGTCAATGAGCATCAGCTGTTTTCAATAATTATGGTTGGGCAGCATTTCCTTCAGGAATTGTTTTACCTCATGACTAAATTTTCCTATATATGAATTGGCAGAGAACTAGTGTTTTGGACTGGCAGAGAACTAGCATTATGGTGTTGAGTTAAATGTCATAAAAGTACTTCTAACACTTGAGAAGAATTCTATAAGATGAAATCATAACTAAATCAATATGGTGCAAAAATCTTGGGACCTTAAAGATCCATTAAAGGAACATCTCACTTTGGGTACATAGCATAGCAGTATTGAACCTGGAGTCGGAAGGTCTGATTTCCAGTGTCTATTACTCCTTCCCACATTTTAAGTTACTTCCTGTACTCTCAGATTTGTCATGTACAAAGCAGTGGTAATAGTAAAATCTACTCTGTGGGTTGTGAAGAGGATTTAATGACATAGAAATTATTTAGCATAGAACCAAATTCAGAGTTGAGCCTGGAATATCTACTACTCCCTGGTATCTTCCTAAATAGCAATAGTTTTGATCATTTGATTTTTCAACTCAAGTTATTTGAAATAGTAAAATAAAGTATGGGAGGTTGAGGAGAGAAATTTCACTCATTTCAATAAAAAATGACAATTGGCAAACTGATATGAAGGAAGAAATAGAAGAAAAATTAAAAACATATTAAAGATATAAAGAAAATCAAAATAAAATTGGAACATTTAATTTGATAACAACTTTATGAACTTCAAAAGGGATAATTAATCACTACCTAGTATAATAAATTTTTTTCTAACAGAAATATCATGCCACTGGATTTTGAGCTACTTAGAACAGGTGCTGCTCTTGAGCTTGATGAAAGTCAATGGAGACCAAAATGAGAAAGAAATCCACCTTGTGCGCCTACATTCACACACAATGTCCTAGTTTGTCTTCCAACCGTGCTGTGAGGTTAAATATCTTCGTTCTACCTCATAGATAACTGAAATTCAGGGGGAAAAAACAAGAGTGATATACCCAACCTCACACATCAAAGATGGTATCTCTCTTTTGCAAATTTTTTTAATCATAAATGATTTTATCAAGGGTTTGATTTTTTGAAGGGTTTGAAGGAGCATTATTGTAATCTGAAAATGAATTAATGTGGGGCTGCTTATTTTTGCAATTACTATAGAAAGGAAAGGATATGGGTCAATTTAGAGGTTAAAAACTTGTTAACAGACTCAAGTTAAATCAAGGAGGGGAAAGGATGAGTAACAGCATTTATCAATTTCAGAAAGCAATTGTACATCACCAAGGAAATATTTTACATGTATTAAAGAAGATCTGAAACCCATTGAGTAGAAAATATCTGTTCTATGCCTTGTTACCTGTTGAGTTTTATCTTCCTGAAGTTTATGTTACTATCCCAAACCTCTGAATAGCATATTATTATTTAGAAATAAAGTCTTTGAAGAGATGATGAAGTTAAAGTGAGACTGGTAGAGTGGGTCGCTAATCAAAGAGAAGTGAGTTCTCATGAGAAAGGAGAAGACAGCAGGGATTAGCATACACACAGAGGAAGGAAACAGAGAGTAGGAAGACGTCATACAAACCAAGGAGAGAGGTCTCAGGAGAAACCAAACCTTCCAACTCCATGATCTTGGACTTGCAATTTCTAGATGTGTGAGAAATTTCTCTTGTTTTAAGCCTTCCTGTCTGCTATTTTGTTATGTCACACCCAGTATGTGTGTTATATTATGTAGAGTTGAACAATTCTGTTATAATCATGTGCAAAGTCTTTAAACTACAGTTTTACAAATAATCAACATTAAAATAATGATAAGTGAATTATTCTCCATATTGAATTTTTACAGAAAAAGATCACTGTCTAGCATCATCATACATCTGAGAATTGTACTCTGTGTGATTTATGGATTTTATGACCAACACTAGTATAGCATATATTACATTTATTAATTATCAATATTTGTGTGGTGATACTGTGGCTTCTAAGTGAAATTGTGGCTCATTATTCATCCATATCATATTATATAATAAAGCTCATAATTCTTGCCTTTTCAAATAGAAATTAATACTTCTGCTTTGGTTATAAGCATTCTAATCTAGGCCCTCCATTCCCATACCTGAATTTCTAATGTTGTCAATATAATTCTCTCTGTTTCTAGTTTGTACTGATTTATTATTTATACTGTTAAACAAATTTACTTTTTAATCAAGCCCACTCTCTTGTTCAAAAGTGAAAAACCAGCTTTCTATGCAGTTCAAAAGTAACTTACAACCCGAGTCTAAGGACTTTTCCCTAATCTGACCCATACCTTCTAGCCACCCACTGTTTTAGTCAGCTTTTATGCTTCCAAGACCAAAAGACCCGACAAGAACAATTTTTGAGGAGGAAAAGTTATATGGCTCATGGTTTCAGAGGGCTTTGTCCATAGACATTCAACCCCATTGTTCTGGGCCCAAAATGAGGCAGAACATCATGCCAGATGCATATGGAAGAGGAAAGAAGCTCATGACATGACCACCAAGAAGCAGAGAGAAAACTCAGCTCACCAGGGACAAAATATATACCCCAAAGGTTCTCCCTCATGTGACCCACTTTCTCCAGCCACACTCGACCTGCCTGTAGTTACCACCCAGTTGATCCCTATTGGTAGATTAATGCATCGATTAGGTAAGGCTCTCACAACCCAATCATTTCATCTCTGAACTTTCTTGGATTGTTTCACACATGATCTTTTGGGGGACACCTCTTATTGAAACCATAATACCCATACTACCGCTTGTTTAATCATATTATTTACCAATGCTTAATCATCACCCACCTTTCAAATCTTTCAAACAGAACTTCTCCCCATTCCTTAAATAAGTTATTTTTGTCATTTTGTCTTCATATCATTGGGTAAGCTTTCCCATCACCCTATCTAAAATGCATATTGATAAAACCATTCCAAGTCTTAAAAATCATCCAAACTATTATACCCATGTTAATTTTATCCTGTTCACAACAATAAACTCCTTAGGTGTATCACAAATTGGAGTATTATATCCCTTGCCAAGCAGGTATTATTATGTCCCCATCCCATTTCCCAATAGCTCATAGTATGGAGTTGGTTATTTAATGGGACACAAATATCTATTTGCCAATCTGTGTATTCACTATACTCATAACACCTCCAATGTATTATATTTTATTCCATAATTTTAAAATTCCCTAATTTGTTTTTCTCATCTACACATATCGGTTTATACCTACCTTTTTCCTGGTATTGGGCTACAAAGCTGGGCATAGATACTAGATAATGGGCATGAAAGAAATGCAGTCATTGCCCCAAAGAGGCTGATAATCTCTAAGTAGAGATGACAAAATGTACTCAGAAAGATGCTGCGTGAACCCACAGAGGCAGGTGCAATGCTGCTCCTAAGTTGTCAGGTTTGCTTTCTGTATGAAACGAGAGAACAGAAGGGAAAACTGTGGAGTTCAGCCTGGCAGGATGGGCAGGCATCCATCTGGCTGATAAGGAGAAGAGAATATTAGTGGAAAGCAGTGATTCCTTTCCAAATCACACACCGAGGTATTTGATAGGTGCTTGTCTAAGTTCTCCACTCACTGACTTCCTCAATAGGAAAAGGGATTTAAATCATGGAAACAAAATCAATTTCAAAAAACAAGGGAAGGAGGACAAGAGAGAAATCAAGTGGGGAAAAGAGGTAAAGGTTCACATGACAAATAGTAGGGGGAAAATGCAACTATTACATTTGGCCATAATATATAAGCTTGAGTTTCCCAGGAGACATTGGAAAGAGGGAAACATAAAAAGTTACTCAAACCTTGTAGGATAGCAGGAAGGAAATTATGTTCCTCTGTGAAAACAAATTGTCTGTCTCAAACTCTGAGAATGTCTCTCGTTGGGAATTATACAAAGAGATCAGGAAGATATAATGGGCAATGTTCTCACAAACATTTTTACAGCTAACAAGAGTGAATGTACAGAAATATTTTCTTTGCTTTTTTTACATATCCCATGTAAATCTTTATCTATAAAGAAAATACTTTGTATTTCTGTAGAAGAAATGTGTATACATCCCTCATTAGAAAGATCAGAAACATAAAAGACTTTCAGAATAGCTATTTTCAGTAGGTGAGATTGTTTCCAGCTAGGTCTTTAGCACCAAGAATTCTTTCCTAAATTCTCAAGTGCCTGACATTACACCCCAGCCCAGAAGACAAGAAATTTTCTGGTGCAAATAAAGTCATAGTTTTATTTTCTTCTCACAAACATGAACACTATTCCCCTCCTTTTTACTTTTTAAATAAGTTAGTTGTTTAAGATAATTATGAAAAAGTCATAAATTATATTTTCAAATGATATTCATAGAGTGATTCAGCAGTAAGCCAACCAAGATATTCATAAATGTGCATTTATTTATTCAGAGAGTAATTTTTTAGTTCTCTTCCTGATATGGAAATTTTTCTCTGAAACTTAGGCAGAAAGATGTACCTTTGTGCCTTGTACACTGTCACTCCCATAGGTCTACCCTTGCTTTCTTCGTAAACCCACAGCACTTGTTATGTATGAGTCATATTTTATGTAAGTAGCACAGAACAAAAGGACCAGCCAGGGCATGGTGGTTTGGCCTGGTATGGAGCTAACCCCTGGGGTCTCTGAATGTCATTCCCTCATCTCTTATTTTTACTTAACAGATTATCTCTACTGTCTTCCTTAACTGCCACAATCTAAATAATTGAATTAAAAAATAGGGTTCAAGGAGGTTTTCAGGATGGAAGAATAAAGCAGGTCACTTTCCTGGCTGCTCCAGGGGATGAAACCAAGAAAGCAGATGGGCAGCTTCTCAGCAATGCGGGTGAACAAGAAAAAGGGTGGAGTACTTTACTGGAATTTAGTACTGGACACTCAAAGCAGATCAGGGACTCAGGAGGTTGGATTTAATAAAGGAAGGAAGAAATCTCCAGCTCCACAGCTGCTGCCACAGCAGAGGCACCAGTCAGGGTGATCCCTCCAAGAGGACAGAGGAGGGATAAAGGTATTAAAGCAACCACATTTTTAGGAGAACTGAGGCATGTCTGGGTACAGAGTTTAGAGATCAAAGAAAATATCCAACTAAACTGAAAGGTACGCCACAGCAACCTTGTACCAGAAAGAAACTGCATCTCTCCCGGCAGCATGTGGAGGACAGAAAAAGGAACCATCTTGCAGCCAAGGTGCTGGGGAGCAGCATTTGAAGGATCTGAGTCCTGGCAAACCCAAGTCTGGCCCAAAATACAGGCCCGGCAAACACAAATTGCATGACAGGGTGTGCCTAAGTGACCAAAAGAAATTCAAACATGGAGACAGGTTTACACAGGGGACAACCAGTCATGGAAACCCATCTGGCTCTCCCCCTCCAATCTGGCTGCTAGCAGGACCAGCTGGGAGAGATGTGCCTAGGCAAGAATTTAAAAGGGTGGGAGCAGGAGAAACTGAGTTTGGAGACTAAGCTGGAGACAAGGAAACATGGGGTCTGCAAGTGATGTGGTAGACTAATAATTGGCTCCTCTACCATACAAGTGGAACCCAAGGGAGATTATGGGGGGCAGTCTTCCAGCATGGACCAGAAATCACTGTGCCCTGGAGGCACATGATTTAGAATCTCCAGACCAGTTGGTAGACCTGGAGCCTACCTAAACCTAGACCTCCCCCCAGGAGTTTCATCTAAGGGATTACCCCTCTCATCCTAGCAACCCCACCCTGAGGGTGGAGCAAGTGTCATACTTCAGACAACTTCACCTAACTACTGAAAAGAGATGCTGGGAGTCTTTTGAACTCTAAAGAAGCAATTCTTTCAATTTTCATTGAGATATTTTTCTTTTTTATTTTTCTGCTTAATTGTGACCTTAATGGTTTAAGGACATGTATACATATTCATATGTTTATTTCTTTTCTCATTTCTAGCAGTTTTGACACCAGCTATTCTTCATGGATCATTTCTTTGGGGAATAGGATGTTTGATTAGTATATTTTGGTTTTGTTTTGTATTCTTTTATTTTTCATATTTAAAATTTTTACTTTATATATTTTTTCTCTCACTTATCTGTTTTCCTTAAATCACTTTCTCTCCTTTCTTCTACTAACATCCAATCTCTATTGTTCTCTCTTTCACTCTTCCTTTATTTTTTTACTTGTATTGTCTCTCTTCCTCCCTCATAATCATCACATCCTACATATTTGTTCTCTCCCTTTCCACCATTCAAAATTGTAAACCATTTTGCAAAATTACTGTTTTTATTGCAGGCAATAACTGATCATATTACTTCTGTTTATTGTGACAATATTGTACATGTCACGGAAGAAATTATTTGGTTTAATGACGTATATTGTTTGCATTGGTTGTTGTTATTAGTTGTCTCCTGATAAATGGTGAAAACCTTCAGGAACACTATAAGTCTACAGGGTACAAACTCTACTGCCTCACATCCATACTCTTAGATGGATAGACACACAAACAACATGAAAAAGCAAGGAAATAAATCACCACAAACAAACTAAGATACTTCAATAACAGAATCCATCACCACCCCAGTGGAAGAAATTTCAGAAAAGGAGTTCAGAATTTATATAATTAAACTAATCTGTGAGGTAAATGATGACATAAGAAATGATATCAGAGAGAAAATACAAGAAGTGAGAGATCATTTCAATAAAGAGATACACATTCTGAAAAAAATCAGGCAGAGACATTTAAAATGGAGTAATCAATAAACCAAATTAAAAATTCAATGGAAAGCATCACCAACAAACTAGATAACTTAGAAGACAGTAGACAGTTTTTTTGGCCATGAAGACAAAATAAATAATCTTGAAAATAAAGTTGACCATGGAAAAAAGATGTTAAGAGAATATGAACAGAATTTCCAAGATTTATTGGGATGCATAATTGGAGATACAAACCAAAGGAATGTACAATCTTTTCAATGAAATAATATCAGAAAAAATCCAAAACCTGCAGAATAAAATTGAAAATCAAATACAGGAGGATTATAGAACCCCAAAAATATACAAAATTACAACACACCCACACTGAGTCAGGTTATTTTGAAAATGCCTAACATACAAAAAAAAAAAAAAAGATAGAATTTTAAAGGCTACCAGAGAAAAATGACAAGTCACATTTAGAGGGAAACCAATCCAAATCTCAGCTGATTTCTCAACGTAGGCCTTGAAAGCTAGGAGGTCTTGGAATAATATATATCAAGCTCTGAAAGAAAATGGATGCAAGTCAAGAAGACTATACCCAGCAAAATTAAGCTTCAGAATTTACAATGAAAGAAAAACCTTCCATGACAAACAAACACATTCAATAACTTATTTCATGAAGAAAAAATAAAAATAAAAGTGAAAGCCAGCAAAGGGGGGTAACTATACTAGACGAATAGTCAATCAAGAGAAACTAAATCGAGTTAAAAATCAGACATAAATCAGAATGACAGGGAATAAAAATCGTATCTCAATAATAACATTGAATATTAATGGCCTAAACTCATCAATCAATCAAAAGACATAAACTGACAGATTGGATTAAAAAACAAGACCCAACAATATGCTGTCTCCAAGAGACTTACCTCATAGTCAAAGCATCTGCTGACTAAAGGTAAAAGGATGGGAAAAAAACATATCATCTGCATGGATCTCATATACAAGGAGGGTTTCTATCCTCATATCAGATAAAGTGGACTTCAAGTCAAAGTTAATCAGAAGTGACAAAGAAGAATATTTCATACTGCTTACAGGAATTACATATATACAAGACATAACAATCATAAATATTTATTCCCCAAACAATTGAGCATCTACAAATACATCAAACAAACCCTTCTCAACTTCAAGAATCAAATAGATCACAACACAATAATACTAGGTGACTTTAACACTCGTCTCTCACTACTGGATAGATTTTCCAAATAAAAAGTAAATTAAAAATCTATAGAACAAAAAAATACAAATAATAATTTAGACTTAACAACAGAAATATATAAAATATTTTATCCATCAAAGACTGAATACATTTTCCTCTCAGCAGCACATGAGTCCTCTAAAATAGATCATATCTTAGGCCACAAAACAACTCTTAGCAAATACAAAAAAAAATAAAAATAATACCTTGCATTCAATCAGATAATAATGGAATGAGATTAGAATTAAACAATCAAATTTAAAAAATAGAAGCTACTCCAACACCTGGAGAATAAATAATATGCTATTGAATGACCAATGGATAACAGAAAAAATCAGGGATAAAATTTAAAAATACTTAGAGGTAAATGAGAATAGTGGTAAAACATATCAACATCTCTGGGACACTATGAAGGCAGTTCTAAGACAAAGTTCTTTGCATTGAAATCATTCATTAAGAGAATGGGGTTGACTGAAGTAAGATGCTTGCTCCACCTTCCAGTTGGGTTGCTAGGGTGAGAGAGGTAATTCCATAGATGGAACTCCTGAGAGACGGGTAGGTTTAGGTAGGCTCCAGGTGCTTCCCTGGATGTCAATTGGTCTTGAGATTCTAAATTATGTGCCTCCAGGTCCCAGTGATTTCTACTCCATGCTGGAAGACTGTGCCCCACATAAATAACCTAACATTACATTCAAAGCCATAGAAAGAGAACTAATCACCACCAAAAGCTTTAAAATAAAGGAAATAATTAAAATTAGAGTCGAAATCAATGAAATTGAAGCAATCCAAAAAAAAAAAAACCTGACAAAGCAAAAAATTGGTTTTCTGAAAAAATCAATAAAATTTGTAAACCCCTAGCCAAACTATTGAACAGAAAGAGAAAACTCAAATCACTAAAATTCATGGTGAAAAAGGAAATATCATTCCAGATGCCACTGAAATAGAGACTGTAATCAGAAACTATTTTGAAAATTTATACTCCAATAAAATAGAGAATGTTGAAGACATTAACAAGTTTCTAGAGACATATGACCTACCCAAATTAAATCAGGGGGACATAGGAAATAGATCAAAAAATGAAATTGAAGATGCCATCAAAAGCCTACCAACCAAGAAAAGCCCAGGACCAAATGGATTCTAAGCTGCATTCTACCAGACCTTCAAAGAAGAACACTAATATTTCTCAAATTATTCCATGAAATAGAAAAGGAGGGAACACTTCCAAACTCATTCTAGGAAGCTAGTATCACCCTGATGCCCAAACCAGACAAAGACATATCAAGGAAAGAAAACTTTAGCCCATATATCCCTGATGAACATATATGCAAAAATTCTCAATAAATTCCTGGCAAATTGCATACAAAAACATATTGAAAAGATAGTGCACCATGATCAAGTGGGATTCATTCCAGGGACACAAGGCTGGTTCAAATACAGAAATCAATAAATGTAATTCATCACATCAGTAGACTTAAAGAGAAGAATCACATGATTATTTCAATAAATTCAGGAAGAGCATTTGATAAAATACAGCACCCCTTTATGTTTAAAACAGTAGAAAAACTAGGGATAGTAGGAACATACCTTAACATTATAAAAGGTATATAGGCTAAACCCAAGGCCAACATCATTCTAAATTGAGAAAAGTTGAAAGCATTCCCTCTAAAAACTGGAACAAGACAAGGATGCCCTCTTTCACCACTTCTATTCAATATCATCCTAAAAACTCTGGCCAAAGTAGTTAGCCAGAAGAAGGAAATTAAAGGGATATGAATAGGAAAAGAAAAACTCAAACTATCCCTATTTGCCGAGACATGATTTTATATTTACAAGACCCAAAAAACTTCACCAAAAAATTTCTAGAACTAATATGTGAATTCAGCAAAGTAGCAGAATATAAAATTAATACCCATAAATCAGTTGATACAGTAATTAATCAACTGAAAGAGAAATTAAGAAATCTATCTCATTCACAATAACCTCATAAAAAATAAAATATTTGGGAATCAATCTAACAAAAGAGGTGAAAGACCTCTACAATGAAGATTACAAAACTCTAAAGAAAAAAAAAAAACTGAAAATCTTAGAAGATGGAAGATCTCCCATGATCTTGGATAGGGATCCAAGATATATGTTAATCAGGGCTACATGGGCTTAAGTTTTCTTTTCTTTGCTTGGATATTACCAAAAACATCATATAGATTTAGTGCAATTCCTATTAAGTTTCTAATGACATTCTTCATAGAAAAAGCAGTTCTGAAATTCATTTGGAAAATAAGAGGATTAGAATAGCCAAAGCAATACTCAGCAAAAAATGTGAAACAGAAGGCATCAAGATATCAGACCTTAAATTATACTACAGAGTTATGGTAACAAAAATGGCATGATATTAGCACCAAAACAGACTTGAAAACCAATGGTACAGAATAGAAGACATAGAGACAAACCATAGAAATACAGTTGTCTCCTACAAGACAAACACACCATACACATACATAGGAGAAAAGATAGCCTCTTCATCAAATGGTGCTGGGAAAACTGGAAATCCATATGTAACAAAATGAAATTAGACCCCTATCTTGCACCCTACAGAAAACTCAACTCAATGTGGATCAAGTACCTAGGCATTAGAACAGAAACACTGCACCTACTAGAAGAAAAATTAGGCCCAACTCTCCATCATGTGGAGCTGAATTCATCAACAAGACTTCAAGAGCGCAAAAAGTAAAATCAAGAATCAATAAATGGGATGGTAACAAACTAAAAACCTTTTTCAACGCAAAGGAAACAATCAAGAATATGAAGAGAGAGCCTATGTAATGGGAGATAATCTTTGCCACCTTCATCTGAGATACAGTAATCTCCAGGATATATAAAGAATCAAAAAACTTAACACCAAATAAATAAATAACACAATCAATAAATGGTCAAAGGAACTGAACAGACATTTCACAGAAGAAGAAATACAAATGGTCAACAAATATATGGAAAAGTGTTCACTATCACTAGCAATTAGAGAAATGCAAATTAAAACTACAATGAGATTTCATCTCCAGTCAGAATGGCAATTATCAAGAATATAAGTAACAATAAATGTTGGTAAGTATGTAGGAAAAAAGATTCACTCATATGTTACTGGTGGGACTGCAAATTGGTGAAATCACTCTGGAAAGCAGTATGGAGATTCTTCAGAAAACTTGGAGTAGAGCCACCATTTGACCCAGTTATCCTACTCCTCAGTTCTATAATCAAAGGAGTTAAAAATCAGCATACTATAGTGATGCAGCCACATCATTGTTTATAGCAGCTCAATTGACAATAACTAAGCTATGAAACCAACCTAGGTGCCCTTCAACAGATGAATGGATAAAGAAAATATGGTACATATACATGATGAAATATTACTCAGCCATAAAGAAGAATGAAATTATGGCATTTGCCAGTAAATGGTTAGAACTGGAGAATATCATGCTAAGTGAAATAAGCCAATCCCAAAAAGCTAAAGGCTGAATATTCTCTAGGATATGTTGATGTTAACTTACAATATGAGGAGAGGGGAGGTTCACTGGATTGGATGGGGCAAGTGGGGGGAGAATGATGGGGGTAGGAATGGGAAAGAGAATAGAATAAATTATTTAATGTTTGTATATGAATACATGACCAGTGGAACTCCGTATCATGTACAATCATAAAAATGGAAAGTTATACTCCATGTATGTATGATATGTCAAAATACATTTTACTGCCATGTATAAACAAAAAGAACAAAGAAAAAAATATAGAAACAAAATTTGGGCTGCTTTTACAAGGTACCAAGATAAGAAATTCTCTTGTTATTTGTTGTTAGATAGAAGAATGAAATTAAAGGGATACGAATAGGAAATTTTTAAGAGAGAAAATATTAAGTTATTTTTTCTATGTCTTTTAGTCCCTTTTCTATGCAAATTAGCTGTGTTGTTTTGTTTCTTTCTTTAATCATGAGATATAGCATACTTCAGAACCAAGGAATAAGAAACTGAGTGTGAGGCTGATGATCAGAAGAAGCTTGCTTGGAACTCTGGTTTGCAGGCCAGATATTAGGCAGTACATCATTAAAACAGAAAAAATAAATGTTTTCAAATGATGGATGCCAAGCATCACTTGTGTGAGATCTGTGGACTCTCTGAGGCCAAACTATTGCAAGGTACTTTTCTTTTTTTAATCTATTTTTTAATTGTAGTTGGACACAATACCTTTATTTTATTTATTTATTTTTATGTGGTGCTGAGCACCAAACCCAGGGCCTTGCATGTACTAAGTGAGCACTCTACCACTGAGCCACAATCCCAGCACGCAAAGTACATTTAACATAGAATTTCCATAATTATAGATAGAGATAAAAAAGGCTTACATTTTGACTTGTAAATGATGAAAGAGAAACTTGTTTGTTAACTACAAAGACTACTGTGGTCATTACAAAACTAAGTTCATAATATAAAAGACTTTTACTGTGACTTGTCTTATTTTAATTAGTCACAATTATCTCACAACTGTAGAACATAAGTCAGCAAACTTTTTCTATACATGGCCAGTGATTAAGTATTTTTGGCTCTGTAGACTAACAAGTCTTTCTTACACCAATCAGCTTTGCTATTGTAGGGCATCAATAGCTATAGACAGCATGGAAATGAAGGCAACTGGGTTCCAATAAAACTTTATTTACAAAAATAGGTGGAGGGCAGAAGTTTAACCCCCAGGCTGCAATATTCTCATCCCCTTTCTGATTATAAAGGAGAGTGTGTGCTTGATTCAGTGATGCCTGTTGCAAACTCAAAAAAGGAGATTCAAAGTTATTTAACATAGAAAAGAAAGTAGCAAATTATATCTGTCAAGAAATGATTACAGCATCTTTGCCATGTGTTTGGCAGAGCACTAAATGTTAGAGAATCAATGAGTAAAAGAACATGCTACATCCCATGCCTCCCTCCCTGCTGCCTCAATAAGCTTACAGAAAGAAATGAGATGAACACAAACCAAGTTACAGCATAGAATGTGGTAAATTCCATGATGTTGTTGAGTATGGAGTGTTACAGAAGGGCATTAGAGGAAAAGCCATAACAGCTCTATATAAAACGACTGCCTAGGGCTGGGGTTGTGGCTCAGTGCTAGAGTGCTTACCTAGCACATGTGAGGTACTGGGTTTCATCCTCAACACCACATAATAAAAGTAAACAAATAAAAACCACTTCCTGCCAAAACTTTTCAGCAGGTCATCATCATTTTATAAAATCCTTTCTAACTTATATAATTAAATTGTTATTCCCATATTTCCTTTATTTTTATTCTCACTCTTTTTATTTCTTTTCTCATTTAGCAATAATTATCAGTCTACTTTTGTACAATTTGTAGGAGATGATTTCCCCTTAAAGTTACATAACAAAAGCATGAACAGAGAGCCTTATAAATCATCTAGTGGGGTTCTCCACACATTTCAGTTGACAAACAATGAGAATTGAAAAGGTGGAATGGTGTGGTCAAGGTCCCAAGAAGAACTAAAATTAGAATGTGGACTTTGGCCATGGGCCAGTTCTAACTCCTGTATAATATCTTAAATTCAGAACAACCTTATAGCTACTAAGAGGGAAAGAGAAATGTAATCTCCAAATGAAGGAAGTATGGCAATGATGGAAGGACTTTCTCAAAATAATTTTTTTTCCTCTTTTATAAGCTGCAAAAACTCTCTAAATTTAGATTTTCTCCAAGTTTTTTTTTTTTCAGAGGCAGGTATTCTTGTATTGCTTTTCTAATTATAATTGTGTGGGATGTTATCATTTTCCCTCCAAATCATAATCTATATTTAGGTAAAATGATTTCTAAGTAAAAGCACTCAACACACCATGAAGACAATTATAAACCCAAATATGTCATTATAAAACTTCTAGAGCAAGTGAAATGTATATTTCTTGAGACTTTTGATTTTGGTTTGGATAGTTCTATTGTTTGGAGCTACTAAGTGATCTTTCAGGGACTGAGAAGAGTAACCCCTGCTAGATGATCTAGAGTTTTGCATTTCAAGGAAAGAAAGGGGAAAAAAAAAGAAACATACTAAAAACTTAAGATTGTGACTTTCTTTTTCATCACCAGTTCTCAATGTGTGGTGTTAGGCCATTTGGAGGGGTTACTGGGATACCTTTTCAATGGCTCCATGAATCCTATCTATCTCCATAATGAGACTGCTATACAGACTTTGTGGGTTGTAGACATTTGTGCTCATTGAGCAAAGCAATGTGGAGAAATGTCTGTACCTTCACACAGCTCAAGGCAGTGCCTGACTCTGCTGCCCATTGTTGCATGCTTCCCCGATCATCCATTCACAGTAAGAGAAAAGAAGGGAGAGAAGGCTGATTTCACTTAAGAATGTCCCATAGTTCATAACTATGGGCCAATGATATATTTTATAAATAGCCTCCAGAGAGGAGCTTAGAGGCTCCAAAATGAACAATGACAGTGAGACGGGCATACAAATGACCTTGATTTGATCAATACCCTCTGCATGCATGTGCTGAAGTATCACTTGTCTCCCATAAATGTGCGCAAATATTATGTGTTAACCAAAAATTTAAAGAAAGAATGTCCTTGAAGCAGTAAACAGTATAAATTTAATTATATCTCGTTGCTTACATATGCACATTTTTAATAATTCATATGATGAAATTAAAGCTATATAGAAAGTGGCTCTGCTGTAAACTCAACCATGAGGGTTGAGTTTGGGGACAACCACTCATGCGTTTGCGTTTTAAGTTAAACTACATTTTTTATAACAGTCATTTTTGTTTTAAACAGAAACTGAAAAGCTAGTTATTGACTTCAATATCTGGTATATATTCTTCCAAACTGAAAAAAAGAAACACACACACACACACACACACACACACACACACACTGCTTGAATAAACACCTCGTATAATTTGATGCCAATAATAAAATCGGATGTTTCAGGGAAAAAAAATTTGGAAAATTTTCATCTAGCCACCATGAACTTGAAAGCTTCCTAATATATATGACTTTTTGATGAGACTGGTAGTGTTATTAATGGGTGTTATTATGATATTGTAAAGTGAGAACTGTGAACAAACCTTTTGAAATTACCAATGAATAACATCACAAAATCGTGGAAGAATAAAAGATTAATTCAAAGTGCAAGAGTGACCAATTAAATGAATGTAGCAGAGTATGTAAAGTTCACTGAAATGATTTCAGATCCCACATTGCAATTAACCTTTAAGATACTGCCATTTGTCAAGTTTTGTTGTGGAATTAAGGAGATGTATCTTAATTATTTGAAAAAGCTATAAAAATATTCCTCCTTTTTCTATCTACATGTCTGAGTGAAGCCCTGCTTTTTTCAAATACTCCTATACAACACACTGCAAGAAACTAATGTGGAGGAATATGTAAGAAGCAACATTATTCTATTGAGATGGGAACCACGAGATTTTTATTAATTGCAACACAATGACGCCCTTCTTACTAAATTTTATTTTTTGAGCAATATACTTATTTTCATAAAAATATACTTGTGTTGATATTATTCTATTTTTAAATAGACATAAATAAACATTAAAGTTTTTTCAGCCTTAATTTCCAATATGTTAAGTAGCAATACTATAACACACATAAATAGAGTTCCTTGGAATTCTCAATAATTTTAAGAATATAAAGGACTTCTGATATAAAATGTGTAAAAAGAACTAATTGTTATACATTTTTCATTTGTACCAAAGAGTTTTTCAAATAACAAACACACAAACTTCTACATGGGAGCTTAAACACTGGAAGCCCCCATTCTTTTTCAATTTATTCTATAATGATATTTTCCTCTTGCAATTTTGTCTATTTTTCTTATTCATACCTTAGAAGCGGGTGAGAATGGGAAAGAGGATGAACCATGTAGATAAAATATTTTCAACTACTGGCAAGTTTCTACTAAAAAAAAGGGGGGGGTGGGGAATTAGGACCTAGTTATCTGCTTCTCCTGCTATTCTATTTGCTTTTGTTGGCTTGTTGGTTGCTGAGGTAATGTGAATTATCGCTCAGCAAACATTCACACCCTTTTCCTATCATTGTCGGTCTTTTGAAGTTAGGCTTGGCTTTGTTGAACGGGTATCCACGGATGTTATGCAATCCATGGCCTCAAATTGATCACATGGTGAAGCTTAACCTTGCATGTTGATGAAGTGCTTTGAGAAAAGTTGGCCAAAACTGGAACACGCTACAGTCTATAGGCAAGTCTAGTCAAATAGAGAGACATAGGTGAGGCCAGCTGTGACCCACAGAACCACAGTCTATGGATCACAGACCTGTGAATGAGAACTGACCAAAAGGCCTTCTTCCCCATCAGCTTGCCTAAACTTGATAGGTTTCTCTGAGCCCCTTACTTCCCTTTTCTTGGTATATTTACTTTAGAAAACTCATTATTGTAATTTTTTTCTTTCACCCTTTGAGATGTACATCTTTTTTAAAAAGGCTTTTGCTAGTTTCACAGATCTTTGTCAAGAGCCTGGGATCCATCTCTC
Organism: Marmota marmota marmota; assembly: GCF_001458135.2. NCBI lineage: Eukaryota > Metazoa > Chordata > Mammalia > Rodentia > Sciuridae > Marmota > Marmota marmota. The sequence goes on from NW_025999942.1 coordinate 3,773,329, forward strand.
TCTCTTTATTTTTTATTTTTTGGTACAGGGAATTGAACTCAGGAGCACTTGACCACTGAGCCACATCCCCAGTCCTATTTTGTATTTTATTTAAAGATAGGGTCTCACTGAGTTGCTTAGCGCCTCACCGTTGCTGAGGCTGGCTTTGAACTTGCGATCCTGCAGTCTCAGCCTCTGGAGCCACTGGGATTATAGGCGTGCACCACCGGGCACAGCTCCAGGATCCAGGATCTTTTAAATGCAGTCATAGAACAAGCTAGCAACCTGTCTCACAGATTCTGTGGGAGAGCAGAAAGTAACTTCAGCAGACACCATGCTGCAAGTTGTAAAACTGTCTTCTGTCTTAAAGAAAGTTTGGATAGGTCATTCAGCCAATTCACACAGCCTACTATACACCCTTCTGTATTATCCTCCCCTCCACCCATGGCTTCGAAAACTTCCCAGTCCTTTGCTTCAAGGAGATAATTCAGCATAAGTACTCATCACTTTCCACTATTGCAATAGTATGAACAGTCTTACTTGCCTGCTTTACTTTACCAAGTGCAAGTTTGCTTTGATATTTGTTAAGACCTTAAATTTGGGAAAGGTTTGTGTTACATCTTATTGTAATAGCTGACTCCAAATTTCATTGATTAGTTAATTCCTTCATACCTAAGTACTTCCTATATTATTTGAGATGATTTTAGAATAAAAGAATATCAGGAAAGAATGATATGGAGAGAATAATAAGGCCTGGGGATAAAAACTTCATGCAAATAATCCGAGAAAAATTACTATAAGTGAGTATCAAATTTAGGTCAGAATTATTGGCACTGATGACTTCAAAAAATTAAGTCCTATAGCAATTGTTATTTATAATTGAAAGAATACTGGTATGATAGAAGAGAGATTTATTTTCTAGTATTTAACACCAATAGGTAAACCTTTGGGTCAAGAAACCATAGGGCTCAATGATATCTGCGGCAATTTAGTGAAAAATCAAGAGCATTATGTTACATGATGTTTCTATGAAGGCATTTTTGTAGAGATAGAAGACAAAGTTTAGGTACCTAACATTCTGCTGCTTCTAATTAATACAAAATTAATAGGAAGAAATCCAGAAGCTACTCTTTCCCCTAGAGCAGTGATTTCCCTTGTCTTCCATCATAACAAGTGCTCATTCTGACGAGATCGGGCGCGTTCAGGGTGGTATGGCCGTAGACAGGTGCTCATTCTGTATGTGCCTGTCACTATTATGGTGTAACACAGCTGCTCACTCCAGAAACTCTCTTTCATGGAATTGCTTTCCCCTAATCTTTTAGAGACTCATCCTTTCCATATGATTTCTAAATTCTGAAGAGAAGCCTCTTTCTTTAGTTTGTATGAACTGATTTACAAAAAAATTAAAAATATAAATAAATAAATAAAAGAGTAATGTGTCTGAAAAGAAAAACAGATGCTAGCCTCAGAGGGTTCAGGTTCCTTTCCTTGTTCATGGAAGAAGATGAGCCAGAAGGATGGAGGCACCTATGGAGAGGAAGACCCCCGCCCAGCATGAGGATTTCCTGCCTGCTGTCCCACTGTAACTTCTTTTCCTTCTATAAAAGCCCTTTATGCCCCCATCCTCCCTAAAATAGAAATTTGACACAGAAAAGACTATTCTTTTTTCTTCAAAGCTTCTTCCACCAGTTTCTGACTCCCTTAGGTTTTGGTTGAGCAGTGAGCAGCACAGATATTCAATCCTGGTAACAATGGCATTTATTATGCATCATCTCCACTCCACTTGCAAGATAATTATTATAATCCCCACTTTGGCTACAAGGAATCTTAGAAGAATTAAGTTACTTGGCCAAGGTTTATCTGACCCCGAAGGCCATCCATGTTCACAAAATTAAACTGCTTTTTGGAGATTCATCATTTCTAACAAAATTTTAAATCATAAAAATTGCAATAATCTCATTAGAAGTTATTATACGACACCACCAGAGTTCCAGCATTACTAAACTGTATTGCATGTGGTCTCTGGTTCCCTGTACAGGCTGCACAAAACTTATTATGGGCTTATTAAAAATATACAGCTTAGCTTGAGAGGATGACCCTCAAAGCTTGAAGGGCTAGGACTTTGTATTTTCAACAACTCTTTATCTAAAATAGGGTCAGGTTTAAGAACTACTGCATTGGACTCTGCCTTTTGAATAAAATTTGTTTCATCTGGGATTTTAATCAGAGTAGAATAGTAAATATTTTGCATACACATTGATAGCAAGTGCCTGAGGTTTATGTATTTTGTTTAAAGCATTGAAAGGAAAACTTGTATCTCATAAACCAGGTAAATTGATGTCAAAGTTCACAATTTATTATTTATATGAAAAGTGTCTTGTGAGAAGATTGTGGTAGTTTATTAAAAATATCAACCAGCAGAAAAGCCAGAGCATTCTTCAGCAAACAAATTTAGATCCTCTCAAAAGTTTGAATTATCATTTAGTTAAAGTTCTGAAATTTAATACTTCAGAGAAAGGAAGGAATGGATGATTGGGGTTTTGGGGTCTCATTTTCATGGAGAGAGAATGCAATCTAAGGCAGGCTGGCACTGGAAGAAAACTGGATGCCTCTTAATGGGCCATGTGTCCCTAGATTGATTTACTGACCAAAGTTGATGATTAAGTTTTGTTCATCCAGATAATGAAGAGCACCAGAAAATGGCCACGGCAATCATCATGAAGATGAGAAGGGCTTCTTTTATGTTATTATTTGCTCAACAGATTGAGCTGCTTCTGAAAGAACTATAGCAATGAGATAGTAAGATCATTTGTGCACGTGTATGTGTGTATGTGTGTGTGTGTACATGTATGTGTTCATGCATGCACAAAGATTAGCATCATCACCGTAAAGTAGAAACAAAAATATGTAGCATACAAAGGGGTGTAGAGTACATAGATATAGTGTTCCCAAAGTAGAAGTGTTATGGGCACAGATCATGACAGTCCTTTCTCACTCCAGTTCTTGTAATCACACCAGAAAGATTCCAGACATGTCACTTTGAGTAGCAGGCATCAATTTACTAGAAGGAATAAGAAAAGGGAAAAAGGAACACTCTCAAGAAAGAGAGTGGGTCCTGTCAGAGAGGAGAAGGAGAGCCCCACCCATCTCCATCTCTTGACCTTTAAATAACAACATAGGAACTACATGTACTGCCTCCAAGAGAAGATGATATGTGCTCCCAGAACTGGAGATTTTAAGGAAATTGAGACCCTCTGTTTATTACCTCCATTTCCTGCCCCTTTAATTGGGTTTATTACCCTTTGAATAATAAACCCTTTGAATAATCTCAGCAAGATTTCTGAGACTCTTGATGATTTGTTTGCCAGGGTGAATGGATGTTATGACATGGTTTTGAAGATAAGGGAGGGTCTGGCCACATGATATGGTGCAACATGATCTTCAAACAGTTTTTCTTATGGGACTGTAATTATGGCTGGGGAGGATTTGACATACCAGGTCCCCATCTTCTGGGTGCTTGTCTGTCAGATAAGTCTCCCTGTGGCTTTCAGGCTCCCCTCATTGTCCCTTTGCTGGTCACCCACCCATGGCTGACTAGCTACCTAACAGAAGTAAACCAAAACTATGCTGGGCAAGCTTCGCTTCAGCTCAGGGGATGAGCCTGATGCTGCTTTAGAAAAATAGCAGAAAGAAGAAAGACCTCAATCAAGGATTGTACATTAGCACTTTGTGAATATATATTGTCTTTAACATCAACAAGCTACCCTAAAACATTTTTTACTCCTTCTAAAAAGTTATGTATAGGTAGATAGATAGATAGATAGATGTTGAGCAGAAATCACTGTGGTAACAACAACAAAAAAAATCAGATTATAGGCTATCATACTTACCAGTCCAAAAATAATTGAAGCTAAGAATTAAAATTCTAATTATGACACAAAAGAGAAAGCATGTTTTAAAAATTATAATTCTGTTAGCTCACTAGGTTCATTATAACAAAATACTATGAACTGTCTGGCTTAAACAACAGAAATTCACTGTCACACGCCTTTGGGCAATAGAATTTGAAATTGAGGTTTGGCAGGGGCTTTCTTTCTGAGGGCTGTGAGGAAGGGATCTGTTCCAGGCCACTATCCCTGGCTTATAGAGGGACAGCCTCTGCGGTGTCACTTCCCATCCTTTATACAATGTCTCTCTCTGTGTACAAATTTCCCCTTCTTGTAAAGATACTGGTTATACATGATTATTGCTCTACCCCCAATGACCTTATTTTAATGTAATTATCTCTATAAAGACCCTATTTCAAAATATGTCACATTCTGAGGCTTGGGGGGATTCTAACATCCTTTGGAGGAGCTTATAGAGGAAATGTAAATCAACCCATGACAATAATTATTAAAACTAATAATGTATCTTTAAATTTTGCCCCCAAATTAAAGATGTAGCACTGAGCAGTTACTCCTACACTCTTTCAGGATGTACCATCCTCACAGTGCAAACTACAAGTTAGAAAATAACAGTAATTAAAGGCCTTCTATGTTTTACATAGAAAAGATGCAATGTATTTTATAATAGCAATGTATTTTTAATAGCTAAAATAATAATAATAATAATAATAATAATAATAATAATAATAATAATAACCATGACAACTTTCTCCAAAATAACTAAAGAAGATTTGTTATAGAGTTAAACTCAAGTGAGAGGGCTTTTTTTCATGATATAATCTATATGTCACCTTATTTGAAATGCTAAAATACTTCTCAGAGATTGATATTCTCCCTTACATCTTGCCTCAGAGCAAATGCAGAAGGAAAACGAAAAGAAAAGCAAACAAACAAACAAACAAAAACTCTAAAAAGCATGTGTGGTAAAGAAAAAGGCCTAGGTGGGTTCCATCTATGCCTAGACTCTGTGGGTCCAAGGCCTTGCACACCAGGACACAAAGTAACTGATTGGCAGCACCCCAGTAGGCTTCATTAGCCCTCCTTTTCTGCCCACCTATCTATTTCTTGCTCCTTCTAGTTCCTGTCACAAAAACCACTCTCTCCTGGGTACCTAGCATCAGCAATACTGAAATTCCATTATTTCCATTAATCAGAGGCTATCAAGGTCCACCCCAGCTAAATAATTTTATAATTAAAAATAGCATAACACAGAGTGAATCTTACTATAAACCATGGATGTTAGTGAATACTAATATACACCAAACTGACTTATTGACAGTAACAAACGTACCACACAAAGTGTCAATAATTCAAAATGTTTTTTTAAGTATTTATTTTTTAGTTGTAGTTGGACAAAATACCTTTATTTCACTTATTTATTTTGCTAAAAGAGGACTGTATATAATAAAAAGTTTAGTGATTTAAAAAATTTGAAAAATTGTGCTTAGATTCAAAATTACATAATTTTTTAAAGAATTCTGAAAATGGCCTTTTGCTACTCCCACTATAGGGTTACAGATGAAAGCAAGAAAGAATTAGGGTAGTGCTTGGAGTTTGTCTACAGATTCAGTTTTTTATATAAGTATCTGTCCACAGCATCACTCTAATAGTGAAATAATTCATTATTGAAAGGAAAGGAGAATAGTTAAAGATATTTCTTGAAGTAGTTGTTAAAACATTTGTGAAATAATTAGAAACACGTTTAAAGCAATTATTTTAAATAACTGGAACTAAGCCAGACAAGCATTGAGATTTTTATTGTTTCTTTTCTTCAATCTTATAACCGTACAAAAATGTGCAATATGACTCTGGGTCTTATGACAGACCTTGAAAACTGAACTCTTTCTCTCTCCTTTTTGTTGCTCAGCACCTTCTCCTGCACGAACTAATGTTTAAAGAAGGCTTTCTGAAGAAGTTGCCAGATATGGATTTCACACATCATTTTATGTTGGCTCAGATCCAGAAAATGCAATGATTTAACTCAAAGTTATGGTTATGGTACCTCATAGAGAAATAGAATTCAAAATGCTGTAAATTTTCTGTGTTATTCAGTTTTGTGTTTTTCATTGCTCCTGAAAAGACCGAACTTAAATATCCATTCAACTACCACTCATAATAACACCAGCATCAACAACAAAAACAAGAACATTTTGTGCAGGGTGACAGGTAGAGGTTTAATTTCATTTTGTTATATATGGATTTCCAGTTTTGCCAGCACCATTTGTTGAATAGGCCATCTTTCTCCAGTGAATGTTTTTGGCACCTTTGTCTAGTACGACATAACCTTATTTATGTGGGTTTGTCTCTGTGTCCTCTATTCTGTACCATTGGTCTACAAGTCTATTTTGGTGCCAATGCCATGACATTTTTGTTACTCTAGCTCTGTAGTATAGTTTAAGGTATGGCGTTGTGATGCCTCCTGCTTCACTTATCTTGTTAACCATTGCTTTAGCTATTTTGGGTCTCTTATTTTTCCAAATAAATATGATGATTGCTTTTTCTGTTTTTATGAAGAATGTCATTGGGGTTTTAATAGGAATTGCATTAAATCTGTATAACGCTTTTGGCAGTATGGCCATTTTGACAATATTAATTCTGCCTGTCCAGGATCATGGGAGATCTTTCTATCTTCTGAGGTTTTCTTCAATTTCTTTCTTTAGTGTTCTGTAGAGGTCTTTTACCTCTTTTCTTAGACTGATTCCCAGGTACTTTACTGTTTTTTGAGGCTATTGTGAATGGAGTAGTTTTCCTAATTTCTAATTTCAGTGGATTCATCGCTAATGTATAGGAATGCTTTTGATTTATGGGTGTTAATTTTATATCCTGATACTTTGCTGAATTCACATATTAGTTCTGTAAATTTTCAGGTGGAATTTTTGGGATCTTCTAGATATAGAATCATGTTACCAGCAAATAGTGATAGTTTGAGTTCTTCTTTACTTATTTATTTTTATTTATATATGACAGTGGAATATATTACAAATCTTATTGCATATATAGAGCACAATTTTTCATATCTCTGGTGGTATATAGAGTATATTCAAACCATTTCATGTCTTTATACATGTGCTTTGAATAATAATGATCATCACATTCCACTATCATTTATAACCCCATTCCCCTTTCTTCCCCTCCAACCCCTCTGCCCAATCTAGAGTTCGTCTATTCCTCCCATGCTCCCTCTCCCTATCCCACTATGAATCAGCCTCCTTATATCAAACAAAACATTCAGCATTTGGTTTTTGGGACTGGCTAACTTAACTTAGCATTATCTTCTCTAACTCCATCCATTTACCTGCAAATGCCATGATTTTATTCTCTTTTATTGCTGAGTAATATTCCATTGTGTATATATGCCACTTTTTTATCTATTCATCTATTGAAGGGCATCTAGGTTGGCTCCACAGTCTAACTATTGTGAATTGTGCTGCTATAAACATTGATGTGACTGTATACCTATAGTATGCTGTTTTTAAGTCCTTTGGGTGTAGACCAAAAAGAGAGATGAGTCAAATGGTGGTTCCATTCCCAATTTTCCAAGGAATCTCCATACTGATTTCCATATTGGCTGTACCAATTTGCAGTCCCACCAGCAATGTATGAATGTACCTTTCCCCTACATCCTTGACAACACTTATTGTTGTTTGTCTGCATAATAGCTGTCATTATGACTGGAGTGAGATGAAATCTTAAAGTGGTTTTCATTTGCATTTCTCTGATTGCTAGTGATGATGAACATTCTTTCATATATCTGTTGCTTGATTGTATATCATCTTCTGTCTGTTCAGGTCCTTGGCCCATTTATTGATTGGTTTATTTATTTATTTTTTTGGTGGTTAGCTTTTTGAGTTCTTTATAGACCCCAGAGATTAGTGCTCTATTTGATGTGTGAGGGGTAAAGATTTGCTCCCAAGATGTAGGCTCTCTATTCACCTCACAGATAGTTTCTTTTGCTGAGAAGAAACTTTTTAGTGTGAACCTATCCCATATATTGATTCTCGATTTTAATTCTTGTGCCATAGGAGTTTTATTAAGGAAGTTGGGACCTATATGATGGAGATTAGGGCCTATTTTTTTCTTCTATAAGACGCAGGGTCTCTCATTTTATTCCTAAGTCCTTGATCCATTTTGGGATGAGTCTTGTGCATGGTGAGAGACAGGAGTTGAATTTTGTTTTGTTGCATATGGCTTTCCAGTTTTACCAGCACCAGTTGTTGAAGAGGCTGTCTTTTCTCCAGTGCATGTTCTTGTCTCCTTTTTCTAATATAAGATAATTGCAATTTTGTGGGTTAGTCTCTGTGTCCTCTATTCTGTACCATTCATTGGTCTACCAGTCTCTTTTGGTGCCAATACCATGCAGTTTTTGTTAGTATTGCTTTGTAGTATATTTTAAGGTCTGGTATAGTTATGCTACCTGCTTTACTCTTCCTGCTAAGAATTGCTTTAGCTATTCTGGGTCTCTTATTTTTCCAGATGAATTTCATGATTGCTTTTTCTATTTCTATAAGGAATGTCATTGGAATTTTGATTGGAATTGCATTAAATATGCATAGGGTTTTTGGAAGTATGGTCATTCTGATAATATTAATTCTGCCTATCCAAAAGCAAGGTAGATCTTTCCATCTTCTAAGGTTTTCGTTGACTTCTTTCTTTAGGGTTCTGTAATTTTCATTATATAGATCTTTCACCTCTTTTGTTAAATTGATTCCCACATATTTTTTTTTTGGAGGATATTGTAAATGGGGTAGTTTTCCTCATTTCCCTTTCTAAATTTTTGTCACTGGTATACAGAAATGCCTTTGATTTATGGGTATTAATTTTATACCCTGCTACTTTGCTGAATTCATTTACTAGTTCTAGGAGTTTTCTGGTGGAACTTTTAGGATCTTCTAAGTATAGAGTCATATCATAAGCAAATAGTGCCAATTTGTGTTCTTCTTTTCCTATGTGTATCCCTTTGATTTCATTCATCTGTCTAATTGCTCTGGCCAGTGTGTCATCATTTAGAATGATGTTGGTCTGGGGTTTAGCACAGATAGCCTATATGATGTTGAGATATGTTCCTGTTACCCTAGTTTTTCTAGTGTTTTGAACATAAAGGGGTGCTGTATTTTGTCAAATGATTTTTCTGCATCTATCGAGATGATCATATGATTCTTATCTTTGAGTCTATTGATGTGATGAATTACATTTACTAATTTCCATATGTTGAAACAACCTTGGATCCCTGAGATGAATCCCACTTGATGGTGGTGCACTATCTCTCTCTTTTGTTTGTTTGTTTTTTTGCAATAACTTTATTTTATTTATTTATTTTTATGTGGTGCTGAGGATTGAACCTAGGGCCTTGCACGTGCGAGGTGAATGCTCTAATGCTGAGCCATAACCCCAGCCCCCCCGCCCCCCTCACACACAATCTTTTTGATATGTTTTTGTATTCAATTTGTAGGAATTTTATTGAGAATTTTTGTATCTATGTTCATTAGAGATACTGGTATAAACTTCTCTCTCTCTCTCTCTCTCTCTCTCTCTCTCTCTCTCTCTCTCTTTTTGATGTGTCTTTGCTTGATTTTGGAATCAGAGTGATATTGGCCTCATAGAATGAATTTGGAAGTGCTGCCTCTTTTTCTATTTCCCGAAATAAATTGAAGAGTATTGGTATACATTATTCTTTAAAGGTCTTGTAGAACTTGGCTGTGTATCTGTCCAGTCCTGGGCTTTTCTTTGTTGGTAGACTTTTGATGGTATCTGCTATTTCGTCATTTGAAATTGATCTGTTTAAATTGTGTATATCATCCTGATTCAATCTGAGCAAATTATATGACTCTAGAAATTTGTCAATGCCTTTGATTTTTTCTATTTTATTGGAGTACAGGTTTTCAAAATAATTTTTAATTATCTTCTATATTTATGTAGTGTCTGTTGTAATATTTCTTTTTTCATCATGTATGTTAGTGATTTGTGCTGAGAGCCACAACGGAGTCAGAATGGCTCCTGGCATTTTGCCAATAGTATTGGTTGAGAGGCGAGCCATTAAGATGATGCTGGATTGATTCAATTGTATATTAGACCTTTACTGTCCGCCTTGGCCCGCTACTTTGGAGTTCTCACGGGGATTCCTGGAGAGTTGGCATTGCTTGGGGAAGTGCCGGAGGAGGGATTTCCGGTTGGTGTGTTGTGTATCCCGGGAGAAGGCCGCGTGGGTGGCGTTGGCAGAAAAGCAAAGCGCGTGTGCAGTGCCAGTAAGAGTTGAAATAAATAAGTTGCTGTTTGAACCTACAAGGCTTTGTGGTGGCTTGGTTATTTGTGCCCAGCCAGACTGTGGCAGATTTGAGTTTTCTCTCTCCTTCTCTTAGTTAGCCTGGCTAAGGATCTGTCAATTTTATTTATTTTTTCAAAAAACCAAATTTTTGTTCTCTCATTTTTTTCAATTGTTTATTTTGTTTCAATTTCATTGATTTCAGCTCTTATTTTAATTATTTCCTGTCTTCTGCTGCTTTTGGTGTTGATTTGTTCTTCTTTTTATATGGCTTTGAAATGTAATGTTAAGTAATTTATTTGTTGACTCTTTCTTCTTTTAAGGAATGAATTCCATGCAATGAATTTTCCTCTTAGAACTGCCTTCATAGTGTCCCAGATATTTCGATATGTTGTATCTATGTTGTTATTCACCGCTAAAAAATTTTTAATCTCCTCCTTGATGTCTTCTGTAACCCATTGTTCATTCGGTAGCATATTATTTAGTCTCCAGGAGTTGGAGTGGATTTTATTTCTTATTTTATCATTGATGTCTAATTTCATTCCATTATGATCTGATAAAATTCAGGGTATCTCTACTTTTTTATAATTGCTAAGAGTTGCTTTGTGGCATATTGTCTATTTTAGAGAAGGATCCATGTGCTGCTGAGAAGAAAGTGTATTTGCTCATTGAAGGATCAAATATTATATATATGTCAGTTAAGTCTAAGTTATTGATTGTATTATTGAGTTCTATAGTTTCTTTGTTCACCTTTTGTTTGAAAGATCTATCTAGTGATGAAAAAAGGATTGTTAAAGTCACCCAAAATTATTGTGTTGTGGTCTATTTGACTCTTGAACTTGAAAAGAGTCTATTTGATGAACATAGATGCTTCATTGCTTAGGGCATATTTATTTATAGTTGTTAAGTCTTGTTGGTGTATGGTTCCCTTGAGCAGTATGTAGTGTCCTTCTTTATCCTTTTTGATTGACTTTATTTTGATATCTACTTTATATGATATGAGGATGGAAACACCTGCTTGCTTCCACAGTCCATGGGAGTGGTATGATTTTTCCCAACCCTTCACCTTCAGTCTGTGAATGTCTTTTTCTATAAGATGAGTCTCTTGGAGGCATCATATTGTTGTTGTTTTTTTAATCCAATCTGCTAGTCTATGTCTTTTGATTGGTGAGTTTAGGCCATTAACATTCAGGGTTATTATTGAGACATGATTTGTATTCCCAGCCATTTTTGTTTATTTTTCGTATTTAACATGACTTGGTTTCTCCTCTGATTAGATTTTACTTTAGTGTAATCCCTCCCTCTGCTAATTTTCATCATTGTTTTTTATTTCCTCTTTTTTGGAATATTTTGCTGAGGATGTTCTGTAGTGCAGGCTTTCTAGTTGTAAATTCTTTACTTTTGTTTGAAGGTTTTTATTTCATCATCAAATCTAAAGCTTAGTTTTGCAGAATATAAGATTTTTGGTTGGCATCCATTTCCTTTCAGAGGTTGGTATCTGATGTTCCACGATCTCCTGGCATTGAGGGTCTGGGTTGAAAAATCTGCTGAAATACAAATTGGTCTCCCCCTATATGTGATCTGATTCCTCTCTCTTGCAGCTTTTAAGATTCTCTCCTTATTCTGTATGCTAGGCATTTTCATTATAATGTGCCTTGGTATAGATCTGTTGTAATTTTGTACATTTGGTGTCCTGTAAGCCTCTTGTATGGGTTTTCCAATTTGTTTCTTCATGCTTGGGAAATTTTCTGATATTATCTCATTGAAGAGATTGTGCATTCCTTTGGTTTAAAATTCTGTTCCTTCCTCTATCCCAATAACTCTTATATTTGGTCTTTTGATGCTGTCCCTTAATTCTTGGATGTTCTATTCATGGTTTCTAATTTTCTTCACTGTGTGATCAACTTTATTTTACAGATTGTGTACTTTGTCTTCATTATCTGACATTCTTTTTTCCAAGTGATCTAGTTTGTTGGTTATGCTTTCTATTGGTTTTTATATTTGATTTATTGTATCCTTCATTTCAAGGATTTCAGACTGGTTTTCTTTCAGAGCCTCTATCAATCTCTTGAAGTAATCTTTTGCTACCTGTATTTGCTCTCTTATTTCATTGTTGGAGTGATCAATGTTTGCCCGTATTTGCTCATTTAGTTCATTCTTTAATTCACAGATCATTTTATTTATGAACCTTCTGAACTCCTTCTCTGACATTTCATCAACTTTGCTATCCATGGATTCTGTTATTATAGTGTCCTGGTTTATTTGGGGCACTTTCCTCCCTTGTTTTTTCATGATGTGTATGTGTCTTCCTTTCTTGCAGTGTGGATCTCAGATATTACAGTTTCTACCCTATATTCTTGTAGTAACCGTGCAGATTGTCTGTACCTCTCCTTGATGTTGGGCTTCCAGACCCTGCTGGTGTCACTCAATTAATGCTACTGCATGATCTGGGTCCTGCATAAGTTGGAGTGAGTGGATCTGGGCCACTGGGCTTGACCTCCCTGGGTAGTCTGCTGGTTGGAAGGGGAGGTCCTGCACCAGAGGCTATGCTCTGGTGGGTGTCTGCCCCACTGGGGGAGGGGTGAGCTATGCTTGCTGTACATCTGAGACCCACACAGGCTGGTGTGGATGGATCTGGGCTGTCTGGCTTCTCTTTACGTATTTGTATCACTTTAATTTATTTTTTTTGTGTGTGTCTAATTGCTCTGTCTAGAGTTTCAAGGATGATGTTGAATAAAAGTGGTGAAAGAGGACATCTTGTCTTGTTCCAGTTTTTAGAAGGAATGCTTTCAATTTTTCTCCATTTAGAATGATGCTGGCCTTGGTTTTGGCATATATAGTTTTTACAATGTTGAGGTATGTTTCTACTCTCCCTAGTTTTTCTAGTGTTTTGAACATGAAGATGTGTTGTATTTTGTCAAATGCTTTTTCTGCATCTATTGAGATGATCATATGATTCTTGTTTTTAAGTTTATTAACATGATTAATTACATTTGTTGATTTCCATGTGTTGAACCAAACCTGCATCCCTGGGATGAACCCCGCTTGATCATCTCAAAGTGGATCAAAGACTTAGGCACTAGAACCAAGACCCTGCACCTAATAGAAGAAAAAATAGACACAAATCTTCACAATGTTGGCCTAGGATCTGACTTCCTTAACAAGACCCCTAAAGCACAAGAAGTAAAATCAAGAATCAATAAATGGGATGAATTCAAATTAAAAAGCTTCCTCTCAGCAAAGGAAACAATCAATAACATGAGGAGAGAGCCTACAGACTGGGAGAAAATCTTTACAACATCCACCTTCAATAAAGCATTAATCTCTAGGATATATAAAGAACTGAAAAAACTTAACAACAACAACAAAGAAAAAACCCAAATAACCCAATCAATAAATGGGCCAAGGAACTGAACAGACACTTCACAGAAGAAGAAATACAATTGATCAACAAATATATGAAAAAGTGTTCAACATCTCTAGCAATTAGATAAATGCAAATCAAAACTACTCTTAAGATTTCATCTCACTCCTGTCAGAATGACAGGGAGGAGAGGGGATGTGGGGATAGGAAAGACAGTAGAATGACACAGACATAATTACTTTATGTATATAGTGACTACATGACCAATGTAATTCTGCAAGATGTACACTCAGAAAAATGAGAAATTCTACCCCATCTATGTATGATACATCAAAGTGCATAAATGCATTCTACTGTCATGTATAAGTAATTAAAACAAATTAAAAAAATAATTTTAAAAAACCAAGAACATTTGTGTAATGCAAGCTCTCATCTGGACTCATTTCATAAGACTTTGTCCATCCTTCACCTTTTTCATTTATCATTACTTGACGCTAGAAAGATTTCATGACAGATGATTCTGGAGTGCTTGACACAGCAATTTCTCACTTTCTTTTCATTTCACACCAATCTGGGTATCTGAATGATAAAATTACAAATTATTTCTTTACTTATAGATTTTAATGAGGAGATTTTATTTGAAAAGTTAAGAACTTTGGAGATATATTGCTTTAGTCAGCTTTTCCATCACTGCAAATAAAGGACCCAACCAGAACCAGTAGAGGAGGAAAAGTTTATTTGAGGGCTCATGGTTTCAGAGATCTTAGTCCACAGAAGGCCAGCTTCATTCCTCAGGGCTCCAGGTGAGGCAAGACATCAGGTGGAAGAGTGTGGCATAGGGAAGCAGCTCACATGATGATCAGGAAGCAGAGACACTTCACTCTACAGATACAAAATAGATAACCCATAACCATGCTCTGAATGAACCCCTTCCTCCATCCACACCCATCTTCCTTCAGTCGACATTCAGTTAATCCCATCAGGGATTAATTTACTGATTAGGTTAAGACTCTTACAATCCAATCATTTCTTTCTAAACCTTCTTGCATTATTTCACACATGAGATTTTGGGGGACACCTCACACCCAAAGCATAACACACATGAAGCTTTGAACATGAAACTTCTTTTCCAAGTAAACAGATCAGAATTAATTTTGAAAACTGCCTTGAATCTAGGTAGTATCCTAACCATGTATGTGAGCACATGCACACCCATACACTCCTGCCTAAGACGACAAGAGGATCCTATATAAATCATTTCACCACTCATTTGTAAATTTGTTTACATCTCTATAGTCAGAGTCTACAAGGAAGATCACCAAATTCCAAAGGGAGTCACTGGGGCATTTGATGGAATATTCAATGTTGAATATTATCAGAACTTAGGATTTTATTACATTGTTTTGGTCCAGCTCCTAAACACACAAATAATACAATCTTTATACAGGTATGAAATATTAATTTGTAAATTTTCCTAATCTTCTCTGAAAATGACACACGAAGGCTCTGGAAGTGACTTCAGGA
This sequence comes from Marmota marmota marmota, assembly GCF_001458135.2. Classification (NCBI taxonomy): domain Eukaryota; kingdom Metazoa; phylum Chordata; class Mammalia; order Rodentia; family Sciuridae; genus Marmota; species Marmota marmota. Next base: position 3,788,402 of record NW_025999942.1, read on the forward strand.
TCCACAACCTTGCAAACTTGTGGAGGGGCATGGAGGCAACTGCTCTTAGGGGACAGCACTCTCAATGCAGGATGACAATTTTACAGAGGAAAATTGCTAAAAAAGGAAGTCTCACAGACTGTGAGACTTTTCCCACAGACTATGATTACTATGCCTGGAGAATCATTTATAAAACTCATAGGTACAGAGTGTATGGGTGATTTATGAATCTGGGGCCATTGTGTTGCACCCAGAGATTCATCATTCCTGGATTTGTGTTAACAAGAATGAATTCCAGTCAATGTTCAAAGTCAGAACGCAGCATACTCCAAGTGGCATGAGAGGCCTCTGGCCCTCTGGCTGCCATCATCTCTTCACTTTTTATCATAGTCTGATCATGATATTTTTCCCTTCCCTTTATACTGAAAAAAGTACTCTATAGAATAATATATCTTAGCCTCCAGGTTATGCTTCCCTACTTTTGTTCCTTCTAATATTTTCATTCCTGTTTCACATCCTTCTTATTTTTATGTCTAGAATTTCCTTTTCTAATCATTAGAGTCCTCATCACATAATGATAAGGATGTGAACTGAGATAGGATACTTTCTGAGAAATGTGTCATTTGGTGACTTTGTCTTTGTGCAAATATCATAGAGGGTACTTGGGTGGAGCTAGGTGCCATAGCCTATTATACACCTGGACCACATGATGTAGTCTATTGCTCTCAGGCTACAAACCTGTACAGCAACATGTCACTATACTGAATATTGTAGCTAGTTATAATACAATGGTATATCCAGACACAGAAAAGGTAAAGTAAAAATAACTTATAAAAAGCCACGAGCTCGGGGTTGGGGTTGTGGCTCAGTGGTAAAAGCACTTGTCTAGCTCTTGTGTGGCACTTGGTTCAATCTTCAGCACCACATAAAAATAAATAAACAGAAACAAGTTAATGTGTCCAGATACAACCAAAATTTTTTTTAAAAAGCCATGAACCTGCAAATATAGTTTCACTGACTGGAACATATAGGACTGGAAGTTGCTCTGGGTGAGTCCATGAGGGAGTGCTGAGTGAAGGTGAAGGTCTAGGACATCCCTGCATACTACTATAGACTTTGTAATCAGTGGACCCTTAGGCTACACTAAACTTCAAAAAAATATATTCTTTCTTCACTAGTCAGGTATAGTGATGCATATCTATAATCCCATAAGGATCATAAATTTGAAGCCAGCCTTGGCAACTTAGTGAGACCCTATCTCAAAATAAAAAAATAAAAGAGCTGAGGATGTATCTTAGTGGTAGAATACTCCTAGGTTCAATCCCTAGTTACCCCACCCCCAAAAAATCTTCTTTTCCCAATAATAAATTAGACTTAGCTTACTTTACCTTTTGACTTCAAAAACATACATTTTAAAATTTTGTCATTTTTAATAATACCCAACTTAAAACCTAAACACATTGCACAGCTGTGTGAAATATTTTATTTCTTTGTATCTTTATTTTGTAAAATTTTTTTCTCCATATTTCACAGTTTTATTTTTAGAAATCATCAATAATGCAATATTACTTTCGGTAAAATGTGTCCTGATATAGCTCACTCTTGATTTAGAAATGATTCTTATAAAGTTGTGAGTTGGGAGGGTTTTCTTAAATATATATATATATATATATATATATATATATAGAGAGAGAGAGAGAGAGAGAGAGAGAGAGTTGTGATTTTTTTTTTCCTTTAAAAATACCTTTAAATAGTTTAAGAGGTTTTTTGTTAACTTTCATTTTACTCCATACAGGGCTGTAACTGATTTATTTTCTGCTCTTTACAAACTGATATTCAGATGAGCTGCATCAGTTCCCTGGTTATCTGCAACAGAAAAGGGCAGCAGGTTACAAGGTCACTGGCGTGGCACAGACTGCCCACAGCTTGGACTTGGCCCAGTTCTGCTTCCCTGAGAAGTCGCTGCTCCTGTTGGGGTGAGTGGCCTCCCCGCGCCCCTGGAACATGTTTCTCATCTGGCAGTTTTCCTGGCCCTGCGGCTGTGCCTAAGCTTTGCCTTTGGCCTGGAATGTTGATGGAAACCCCCTATTTTGAAAAAATTTTAAAAGTCTGTTCTACTTTTAAAAAAATTGTTAAATCTAAGACACAGAACACCCCAACTACCTTAGGCCCACACAGGGTCATGGCCATCAACATCACCATCTTCCACCTCAATGTCTTTTCCACTGGAAGGAGGTCAATAGGGGCAGGAACACACATGTGGCTCTCATCTATGACGATAATGCCTTTTTCTGGAACACAGAAGAAGGACCTGTCTGAGCCTTGTTTAGAGTTAAGTTATTTTTATTTTTAGAGGACAATGGGTGCACTCCAAAATGATAAAGAGAATTGCATAGTCAACATGCGAGCCAGCAACAGTCATTTAGTATCATTACCAAGTATTATGAACTTTACATAATAGTATGCATTATAGTTGGTGTGGCTGGTGGAGCAGCAGACTTGCTTGCACACATATCACCACAGCTGTGAGGGTAGTGCATTGCACTATGAGGTCATGATGGCTACTACGCCACTAAGTAATGGGAAATTTTTAGCTTCAGTAGAATCTTGTTGGACAGCTATCATAAGTGCTGTCATATAGTCCATCATTGATCAAGATGCTGCTGAGTGATACATGACCATATTTACTTCCTTAGTTTTCTCTGTATCCCTCTGTCCAGAATCTTATCCCCATTCCCTAAAAATTCTGAGTTTTCCCATTTTAAGTATTCTCATGTTCACCTTCCAAAGATTTATCTTACTTTTATTTCCATCATTCTCCCATTTTTTAAATTTATATTTCTTCAAATATTAGCTCTTTGTCTTTTCCTCTGTTCTATCCTTCTCTCTGTTTAATACTTCCAAAGACAATTCCAGTCTTTATAGCAATGAACTGTGATCCTGGAAAAGATTTTGAAAAGAATTCAGAATGTTATTAAATAATTCCTTCTGTTAGATATACTAAATGTGATACTCAACTCAGTCTTTTAGTTCAGGAGATTGGAATGTATACTTTCCCAAATGAATTTACATTTTAAATGTAAGAAGTCTCAGTAAATTCATAATAATAAAAATAAATATGAACTATACAAATTCTGGGAAAACCATTATGCAACATTTAACTATTCAGCAAAAATGAGAATGGGCTCAAACATTAAGAAGATTGTACCAGAATTCTAAATATTCACCCGATTCAGGAAAACAAACATGTTTTAAGTGAGGATAACATAAAAAAATCTATTCTCTATCTCCTTCTTTTCACTAGTGAATTAGCAATAGTGTGTGTGTGTGTGTGTGTGTGTGTTTGTGTGTGTGTAGATATTCAGGAATAGGATGGGGCACATGAGATGCCTGGTTCTTCTAGGACTATTTCTTAAGACAAAATTGCCTTGAAACTGAACTCAGCATTTTAGCCCACAATTATGCACAAAAGAGCAGAACAAGTCTGAGCTCAGTCTTAGTTTGTTGAGTATTTATTTAAAGCATTTACTGAGAGGAGAAGTAGATGCTCCGTGTAAAATTGAGGGAGGTTATATGCAAGAATTCTCTGGAAATGTTCAACTAATCCTCTATTCACAATACTTTACCTCTGGCAACAAATGTACTTAGCTCATTCAAAATTCAAAAGCCTTTCTCCTTGGAAGAAAGGTTAGCCACCATGCAGTCCACTGCCGAGTCACATCGCCTGTGTGTTCCCAAACATAGTTGGTTTTCTAACTCTTCTTTCTAGCCACAGCCAGGAGTGCTGAGAGTTTCAGTAAATAACATTTTTTTTTTCTGTGACAGGCAGAAAAATGGCCCCCCTGAGATATCCATCTAATTTCTATAGCATGTGAATATATTACGTTAAAAGATAACAAAGGGGAACTGAGACCACTGATGGGATTAAGACAGATAATCAGCTGATCTTAAAATAGGGAAATTATCCTGCATTATGGATTATCTGTGTGAGTCCATTGTAATCACAGGTTTCTTTGAAGTGAAAGAGAAAGTTGGGAGGAGATAAGGATGATGTAATGAAATATGATGTAATGCACTTGAGGGGCATTGCTGACTACTATGGATCGTGTCCCTCAAAAAGATGTATTGGTGTCCTAATGCACAGAACCTCAAAATATGACTATTTGGACATAGGGTTTTTTAAGAAGGGTAAAGAATAAAATGAGGTCATTGGGGTAGAGACTAATCCAATATTACTGGTGTCCTTATAAAAAGAAGAAATTGTGGCACAGAGAGACATTCACGGAGGGGTATTGTGTGAGGAGACTCGGGGAGAACTCCTGTGCATACGGAGGATTGGAGCCAGGCATGATATAAGCTAAGGAAGACCAAAGATTGCTGACAAACCATCTGAAGCTGGGAGAGCGGTACAAGCAGATTCTCCCTCAGCACTCTCAGGAGAGACCTCGTTGATACCTTGATTTGAAGCTTGGGGCCTCCAGGGCTGTAAGAATCATTTTCTGTAATTTTAAGCTACCCACTTTGTGGCACTTTGTTACAGCAGCCTTAGGTCTGCAGAAAGAAACCAAGTACTGCCAACACTTGATTTAAACCTAGTGTTATAGCCTGAATGTTTGTGTGCCCCAAACCCACAAATTCATATATTAACGTACTAACTCCTAATATGAAAGTAATTGCAGTTAGGGCCTATGAGGAGGTGATAGAGCTGAATGAGGTTTTAAATGTGGCAACCTAATCCAGCAGGGTTAGTACCAGGTAAGAAGAGGAAGAGATACCAGAGCATTCTCTCTCTCTCTCTCTCTCTCTCTCTCTCTCTCTCTCTCTCTCTGCTGAGAGCCACAGCCAAGTCAGAATGGCCCCTGGCATTTTGCCAGAAGTAATAGTTGAGAGGCAAGCCATTAAGATGATGCTGGATTGATTCAACTGTATATAGACCCCTGCTGTCCGACTCCAGTGCCTGCTACTTTGGAGTTCTCGCAGGATTCCTGGGGAGTTCACGTTGGTTGGTGAAGTTCCAGTGGAGGGAGTTCCTCGGGAGTTCACGTTGGTTGGTGAAGTTCCAGTGGAGGGAGTTCCGGTTGGTGTGGGGTGCAGGAGAGGAGCCGCGTGGGTGGCGTTTGGGAGAGTTCCCGGGGAGTGAGCGTGGAGTGCTGTTGGAGTTCAGGCAATAAAGTTTCCTGTTTGAACATACTAGTGCTTTGTGGCGGCTTGGTGATTTGTGCCCAGCCAGACTGCGGCATCTCTCTACCTGTCTCTTTCTCTCCCTCCCTCCCTCCTTCCCTCCTGCTCTCTCTCCTTGGCCCCTCAACCATGTGAGGACACAGAACATGTACATCTGCAAAACAGGAAGAGAGCCCTCACAAACAACCAAATTGACCAGAACCTTGATTTTAGACTTTCTACCCTCCAGAATTGTGATAAAATAAATTCCTATTATGTAAACCACACAATATTTCATATTTTAATATGGAAACTCAAGTAGACTAAGACACCTACTAAGACATATTGGGCTTTTGAACTCCAGACCTATAAGATAATGTATTTCTATTGTTTGGCATTAAATTTGTAGCAGTTTGTCACAATACAAATGAGAAGCTAATGCATTCCTTATCATTAAATTTCCAATATTTTAGCTACCGGATAGATTGGCATCAATTCGTTAGTTCATCTTTTAATTTATCTTAGTTTCTTCAAACATACTCAAGTTAGAGTATCTGTAGACTTCAGAAATGTAGCAAAACAAGTGCTAGACGGCCAGTAACTACAAACATGCAGTTAAAGTCTTGGTGAGACACAACCTTTACTGCCCCCATTTCATAGATTTGGGTTTTACTCATTTTGTAAAAAAAAAAAAAAAAAAAAAAAAAAAAAAAAACTCTTAAGAGACAGAAGTAATTTTCCTTACTAGAAGAATCTTTTGATATGGCAATTCTAGAATTCTATGTAAATGATGTGTAAGGGGAAAAATATGTCAATATGGTAAATTATTGCTATTTGTGGAACATTTCACACCTATAATTTTATCTGAAGGCTATAAATTTTTTCCTGCTGTCCATGAAACATGCATAAAGCACAGAATTAGCATTTGGAAAATCTAGGTAGAAAATATACCTTGACACAAACTTGGAAAAATTTAACACAAATATCCAAAGGCCTAAAATAATTTTAATGAAGTCACCATTTTAACATTAACCAATAGATGAGTATTTAGTAAAACCAAAGCTATTCAGTCCTGGAATCAAACTGTACACTTTAGAAGTTTGTAATTTCTATGTCCTCAGGCTTCTTTAAGTTCTGTGAATGAACAGCTAAATTGCCCTGAGAAAACCTCCTTTTTTTAAACTTTAAACTTTAAACTTTCTATATCAAATAACTTCACTCTTCATCTTAATATTTTAACACCTTTTATGATTTTTAGTTTACCTGTGCAAAACATTTTACACTGAGCTAATGTAAAATGAGTTCTTTGTTTCTTGTCTACTGTTATTATATCCCCAGTAAATTGCATTATTTAGCTTTTGCTACATTATAAGCCACCCCAAAATAAATTGGCTTAAAATGATTTTTATTTATTTTGTTTAGGATTTTGGCCTGCTGGGTGGTTCTTTTTAGCCAAGCTAACTCAGCTGATTCTGCCGGGCTTGTACGTGCTGTCAGCAGGAAGTTTGATGGGGCTGCATGACCTGCAATTCTTTTATTCTCCTTTCTGACAGGCTCTGGGCCAGGACAATGGGGATGATTGGACCAGTAGATCATAGCCCAGGGTGCTGGTGGGGTTTCATCATATGATAGTCAGTTGCAAGGTTCCCAGGAGTAGCAAGAAAGCCTGTCTTGTTGTCCATGTGATTTTGAAATTTCTGCTGTCATCATGCTTCATAATGTTCACTGGCCAAATCAATGCCAGCCTGGTCAGTGTGGGTGGGAACTGCTGAAAGTCGTCTGTAATTTGTGGACATTTTTGCAATTAGTTACACAGAACTTTCCTCCAGTTTGAGCTCCACATACACATACTGTATTATATCACCATGGATATGTCTCACATGAACCTTAACTTGATGCATAATATTTAAGGTTGAGCATGCTCTTCTCTAGATTTTTCTAATGTGATCAGTAAAACTATTTTCCCTAGAGTTGCTCATGCCAGATACAAGAAGTCATCTCTGACTTCTCATCTCTTCCCATCTCTAATATCCAAGTAGTTACCCATTCATTTGAATTGTATCTTGTACATATCTTTTTAATTCCTCCATAATCTCTATCCCCACATCTTTTTTTTAAATCTAAACCCTTCGTCTTATTTGTTTATTTACTTTTTACACAAATAGAGAACAACATTTTGTTTCTCTGGTTATACATGACGTAGAGTCACACCATTCAGTTCAATAATAACCCGTACGTAGGGTAATAATGTCCATCTCATTCCACCACCTTCCCCCCACCACACCCCATCCTCTTCCTTCCCTCCCCTCTACACAATCCCAAGTTCTTTCATTCTTTCCCTGCCCTCCTCTTTATGAATCACCATCCATTTATCATAGAAAACATTTGGCCTTTGGTTTTGGGGGGACTGGCCTATTTTGCTTAGCATGATATTCTCCTACTCCATCCATTTACTGGCATATGCTATAATTTCATTCTTCTTTAAGGCTGAGTAATATTCCATTATGTATATATACCACAGTTACTTTATCCATTCATCTACTGAAGGGCATGTAGGTTGGTTTCACAGCTTAACTATTGTGAATTGAGCTGCTCTAAACATTGAGGTGGCTGCATCACTGCCATATGCTGATTTTAAGTCCTTTGGGTATAGACCAAGGAGTGAGATAGCTGGGTCAAATTGTGATTCCATTCCAAGTTTTCTGAGGAATCTTTATACTGCTTTCCAGAGTGGTTACACCATTTTGCAGTCCAACCAGCAATGAATTCATGTAACTTTCCCCCCACATCCTCACCAGCACTTGTTGTTGCTTGAATTATTGATAATTGCCATTCTGACTGGAGTGAGATGAAATCTTAGAGTAGTTTTGATATGCATTTTACTAGAGATGTTGAACATTTTTTCACCATGTCCATGTCACTATCATCTCCTGCCTAGAGACAGAACTTGCTGACAGCGGTACTTGCTTAAGATGACTTTATGCTTCCTTTCTTCTGTTCAGTCTGCTCCTCATAGTGCAGCTATCTATTTTATAAAATATGAATCTGACTATATCACACAACTGCTGAAAAATCTCTACTGGATTAAGGGGTTTTTAAAAGTGGGAGGTTATTTGGAGGAAACAGAAAAAACTACAATTTTTCAACGAAGCGGATAGTCATAAAACTGGGGAACTGTGTGTGTATAAAACTGGGGAAGTGGTGTGTGTGTGTAAGTTATTTTTAAATGAGAAAATATGAGTGTCTTTGTGAGTAGAGATCCTCAGAAATTAGAGACAAAGAGAACCAAAGGAACAAGATCTAAGAGGAGACAGACAAAATGGAATCTGAAGCACAGGCAGGGAATCTAGGGTCAGATGACAGAGGCTGGTCAGTTTTGGGGATTTTATTTAGTAGACAGTTAATACACAGTGCCTCATATATAGTATGCATTTAAACATTTGTTGAATAAGTGAAGGAATAATCTGACAAAGTTTCTGGTGAGAAAAATGACATAATTCTCACTTAAAAAAAGTATCTTAAGGAAGAAGAAGATATTGAGAAAGTGATGGCATTGGGTCAGAAAACTATTTGGCAGTAAGTGCACTGATTTACATGAGCAGTAACAAGGGCCTGGACTAGGCTGGAGAAGGGGAAAGACGTTCAGCTGTGGGGAATAATCACAGAGAGACAAGCTCCAATAATTGCCCTTCCTAGGAAAGCAGATACTCTGGTCTCTCCTAGGCAGTGGAGAGCCACCACCACTAGCTCCCAGCTTAGAAAGCACCTTTTGTCCTATGGTCAAAATCCCTTCATTCATCCAAAGGGACACAACAGCCTGGGTTTGTTAAGATCCTCCCAACCCCTCATGTAGAATTAGCAGGGACAAGTAGGAGTTCTAATGGCACAAGATAAACCAAACAGTCCAATGTAGCACCACATATTTCTGAAAATTATACTATAATTGGAATCAAAAATGCAGTCCAGGAGCTGTGTGCCAAACCTAAACAGTATGAATTCTTGATAAAATAGAATAATTTAAGTGGAACTTAGAGTTTCTAATATAATAGTCAAAATTATAGGTTACAGCCAGAAGAAAAAAAAAAATCACCATCATAGCAAGAACCAGGAAAATCACCACTTGAATGAGAAAATTCAACTGACACTAACACTGAGATGTATAAAGTGCAGGATTTATCTCTCAAGGAATTTAAAGCCGTCACCATAGAAATGTTTCAACAAATAATTATGAATTCTCTTGAAATGAGAGAGAAACAGTGATTCTCAAGAAACAGAAGTTATTAAAAAATTGGAAATTATGGAGCTGAAATAAACAATAAGCAGAACTTTGAAAACTCAATGGGTATACTCAATAGTAAAAATGAAAAATATAAACTCAAAATTTAAGGACAAAACAGTAGAATTCTTTGAAACTGAACAATAGAAAATATAGGGTGAAAGAAAGTAAACAGATCCTTAGGCACCTAGGAGATGAGAACAAAAGAGCAAATATTCTTTAAGTCCCCAAAAAGGATAAAGACAGAGGGGATTAACATGCATTTGAAAAAAAAAATTGAAATTTCTCAAGTTTTACAAAAGGCACAAACTGAGAGTTTCATGCAGTTGTGGAAATCCACACAAAGACAGATCATCATTAAACTACACAAAGAAAAGATCTAGAAAGGAGTCAAAGAGAAATTACATATCATGGAAACCTAAGAGAATAAAGTATTTTTCAAGTGCTAGAAGAAAAGTACTGTCAACTGCAAATTCTATATCCAGCAAAACTATCCTCCAGAGGGTAAGGGCAACAAAAATATTCTCCAACTCAAGGAAAACTGAAGGAATTTGTCACTGACTGACTTACTTTAATGGTTGGTGAACAGAATCAGTGCTGATACAAAATGCAGTTTGTATTGGTTTCTATAAAGCAACTTGCCTTCTATAATTTCAAATTCCATAGATGGAGACTAAATTTGGATATTTTCAGGAAAATAGAGAGAAACAAAATAATAGAGTCATTCACAGGATGCAACTGGGTTCACAGAGTGGATGGCCTTGGGCCCAGGTATGAATACTTGGAGGAGATGGTTTCCAACTGAATTAGAACCAACTGCAGAGAGAAGCTTGAAGGAAGCTATGAGAAAGGTGTGAACTGCAAAGTGGGGAGTGAGAAATAAGCAAGAACAAATAAAAGAAGAGAGACCCTTGGGAAGGCGGGGCCAGCACAGAGCACAGGAGTGTCTGGGTGTCTGGGTGCTTAGGGAAGAAGTGTAGGAGAACTATCTAACATAGGAAGTCATAAAGGAAGGATTTCATTGTAGATCCTCTTTGAAACAACCAGAGTCTGGACAGAACACTTAGTGGAAATGCAAACTATAGGGACTGATTGATCTGAGTGAAAAGAAACAACCAGTTTGTCAAGCTGTCATACATACCTTGAAACAAAATAGTTAAAAACCAAACAGTAGCTTCTAGGTACCCAGTAATTTTCTGCAATGACACAATTCTTAATTTCTTTCTAACACAGCCACATGGCCCTTCTTTTCTTTTTAAGATTCAAATGAAACTTAAAGTATGCCATGATTTAAACATGAGGTGTCCTGCAAAAGCTCATGTGTGAGATAATGCAAGAAAGTTCACAGATGAAATGGTTGGGTTATGAGAGTCTTAACCTAATCAGAGCATTAATCCACGGATAGGGATTAACTGGTCAGTAACTGTAGGAAGGTGGGGTATGGCTGAGGAAAGAGGTCCCTATATATTTTGTCCCCGGTGAGCAGAATGTTCTCTCTGCTTCCTTCCTGCCAAGTTCTGAACAGCTTTCCTCTCCCATATTCTTCTGCCATGATGTTCTGCTCCACCTTGTACCCAGAGCTATAAAGTCAGCCATCTATGGACTGAGACCCGAAACCATGAGCACCAAATAAACTTTTCTTCCTCCAACAGGTCTTTTGTTCACAGTAACAAAAAAGCTGACTAAAACAAAGAAAATAAACAATTTGAATGAGTAGTTTATAATAGAGTTATTTTCCATGAGTGCAAATGGAAGATTTGTATTCTTTTTCCTTTATTTGAAAAGAAAAAAACCACAAACAGTAATGTTTTATAGTAAAACTTTTTTGCAATTTAACTAGCAGAGGAATTTTATATTTTATACTAAAAATGCAACACAGTTTATAAACTTATCTTTTTATGCAGGGACAAGGGAATATGTATCTACTGTGGCATATACAATAAAATATAATGAGAAATATAAGAGTTTATGAAATTGCCGGTATATAACTTGTGGCACTGGAATAGGCAACAATACACACCAAGTGCTTTTTGAATCACAATAAAATAAAATATTTCCCACATAAGCCCTAAGTAAGCAGAACTATTTCATTTTTTTTTTCTTGAGGTCATGTATGTTTCCTTTGGGACAAAAAAAAATGTTTTTTAACTCTTCTTTTGAAACATCTTTCATCTTTATCCCTTATCCATAGTTATTATAAAAATTGCCATTCATTCTCTAACAATCTTTTGCTAATCATTTAATAGGCACATTTAGATCAACTTTATCTCTTTTTAAAAAATTTTATTTGCTCTTTTGGCTATACATGACAGTAGAATATATTTTGACATATCATATCTATAGGGAGTATAATTTCCCATTCTTGTGGTTGTACATGATATGGAGTTACACTGGTCATGTATTCATATATGAACTTAGGAAAGTCATGTTCAATTCAATTTGTCTTTCCCATTCCAATCCCCACCTCTCTTCCCCTGTTCCTACTGGTTCAATCCTGTGAACCTCCAGTTCTCCCTTCCCACAGCTTCCTCATCTGCATATCAGAGAGAACATTCAGCTTTGGCTTTTGGGGATTAGCTTATTTCACTTAGCATCATTACATCCAGTTCCAACCATTTCCTGGCAAATGCCATAATTTCATTCTACTTTATGGCTGAGTAATATTCCATTCTGTATATGTACATTTTATTTATCCATTCATCTGTTAAATAGCACCTAATTTGGTTCCATAGCTTAGCTATTGTGAATTGAGCTGCTATAAACATTGATGTGGCTGCATCACTATAGTATGAATATTTTAAGTATTTGGGGCATATAACAAGGAGTGGGATAACTGGGTCAGATTGTGGTTCCATCCCAAATTTTCTGAGGAATTTCCATGCTGCTTTCCAGAGTAGTTGCACTAATTTGCAGTCCCACCAGCAATATATAACTGAACTTATTCCTTCATATCTTTGACAACATTTATTGTTCTAGTATTCTTGATAATTGCCATTCTGACTGGAGTGAAATGAAATTTCAGTGTAGTTTTAATTTGCATTTCTCTAATTGCTAGTGATGTTGCATATTTTTCCATATATTTGATGACCGATCTTAGATCTTATTTCTTCTGTGAAGTGTCTGTTCAATTCCTTTGTTCATTTATTGATTAGGTCATTTGTTTATTTGGTGTTTTTTGAGTTCTTTATATATCCTGGAGATTAATACTCTATGTGTGGTACAGGTGGCAAAGATTTTCCCCCATTCTGTAGGCTCTCTATTTGTGTTCTTGATTGATACCAGATCTTAAATTATACTAAGAGCTACAGTAACAAAAGCAGCCTATAGTATTGGCACCAAAAGAGACATGAAGATGAATGGTACAGAATAGAGGACACAGAGACAAACCCACATAAATACAATTATCTCAAACTAGACAAAGGTGCCAACAACATGCATAAAAGATAGCCTCTTCAACAAATGGTGCTGGGAAAACTGTAAATCCATATGTAGCAAAATGAAATTTGACCCCTTTCTCTCACCCTGCAGAAATCTCAACTAGAAGTGAATCAGGAAACTATGCATTAGAGCAGAAACCCTGCACCTATTCGAAGACAAAGTAGGCCCAAATCTCCATCATGTCAACGTAGGAACCAAATTCCCCAACAAGACTCCTAAAGCACAAAAAGTAAAGTCAAAAATCAATAAATGGGGTGGTATCAAACTAAGAAGCTTCTTCAACTTTATCTCTTGAATCTATTTCTCTATCTTACTCTATCTCACTCTAGTTAAATGACCATTATTTCTTCAACTATCAAAGGATATCCCTAAATGATCCCTAGATTTCTAGTTTCATCCTTTAAACAATCCTTCAGAGCAGTGAAAATGTAAGAGAATTCTTTCTAAAATATTCATCTCATTATGTATTCCCTTTGCCTGAAAGCCCTCAGTGGTTCACACTTGTTTTAAGATGTCCAGATTCCGAGGGATCCAACATGGTGGCGAGAGGGGAGGCAGCGCTTTCAGTACCTCCTCAACAACGGGGTCAGAGAGACGCATGGATACGCTTAGATTTGACCTGCTGAGAAACTCCTAGCAAAATTCCAATAAAGAGAGACCGGCCGGGAATCGGTAGGATTTTGGGAGGTGACAGTTTGCGCTAGACGAGTGAATCTCCGCCATGCAGCGCAGAGGTCCAGACCCGCCAGCCGCTGCCCGCGCAACTCGGCGACTGTCGGCTGCCTGCACGTGGCCCCCGCGTCAGGGCGGATAGCCTCCGAGGCGCGGCGCAGCAGGAGCGGTGCAGGGACTCTAGGAAGAGGTCTCTCGCCAAGCCTTCATGAAATAGCGAACCGGGAGCTGAAACCAACCAGAGACAGACCAGTCCCACCCCTCCCTTCGGACACTCC
>NW_025999942.1:3810727-3848037 GCF_001458135.2 Marmota marmota marmota
GGGAGGGGAGGGGGGATAGTAGAGGATAGGAAAGGTAGCAGAACACGACAGTCACTAGTATGGCAATATGTAAATCAATGGATGTGTAATTGATGTGATTCTGCAATCTGTATATGGGCTAAAAATGGGAGTTCATAACCCACTTGAAGCAAAGTGTGAAAGATGATATATCAAGAACTATGTATGTTTTGAACAACCAACAATAAAAAAAAAGAAAAAATTAAAAATTAAAAAAAAAAATTTTAAAAAAAAATAAGATGTCCAGATTCCAAGGCATGGAACCAAATGTTTTGAGCATCTTTCTAAGATTTTCTCCTTCTCATACTTCCCTTAAATCCCATGTTTGGCCACACAGCAATGTACTTGCAGTTACATTGCTGGGCTCTGCTCTTTCATCGGCTCTGTCTTTATGCAGCATCTCTTTTGCCTTGAAGGCCTCCCCTGTGTCTCTCCTTTGTAGAACAGATGGATTCTTACTTGTTTTTTAAGCACTCATTCACTTTGCTTTGGATTCCATAAAAATGTGCACAAACTGAGTGACTTAAACAACAAAAATTTATTCTCTCACCTTCTGAAGAAGTCTGAGGTCACAGTGTTGGCAGGTTGGCTCCTTCTGAAAGCTGTAAGGAAGAGTCTCCTAGGTGCTGCTTTCTTAGCTTCTGGTGGTTTCTTTACCATTCCTTGGCAGGTAGACATCACCCTGATCTCCGCCTTCATATTCACATGCCATCTCTCTGAGTGGGTGTCTCTTCTAATTTTCCTTTGTATAGGGATACCAGTCATATTCTATTACAGCCCATCCTAATGATCCTATTTTAACTTGATTCACTCTGTGAAGTTCATATCTCCAAAGAAGGTCACATTCTGAAATACCAGGGTTTAGGACTTTACATGCTAACTGGAGAGGGAGGATACAATTCAATCCATTATATTCAGTTCAAATGTAACTTCTATGAGATGTCCTATAATCCTCATTTCACATAAAGGACTATATCATTGTCTTCCTTATGCAACTTTTTTTCTTTTTTCTGGTACTAAATATTGAGCCTAAAGAGGGGAGGCAGGAACCTTTACCACTGAGCTACAGTCCTTTTAATTTTTTATGTTGAGACATGGTCTAGCTGAATTGAAAAGGCTATCCTTGAACTTGAGATCCTTCTGCCACAACTTCCTGAGTTGCTGAGACTACAGGCCTGCACCATAGTGCCCCTTCTTTATATATCTTCTAAACACTTTTCAGGTAACAGTACTATCAATCATAACCTGGTATATACATTATGAGTATTAAAGCATACAATTGTATAATACAATTTCTGGTTTCCACTAGTATACTGGAAATATTTCCATAGTACCCAACGCAATATGCACATTCAATACAGTCTCTGCAATTCCCATAGCATTTTTCACAGAAATACAAAACAAAACAATGAAAAAAAACCCGAATTTTTTTGTGGAACCACAAAAATCCCCAAATGGCCAAAACAATCATGAGAAAGGAAAACAAAATTGAAGACATCACTTTTCCTGATTTCAAATTATAGTACAAAGCAATAGTAATCAAAGCAGTATGAGACACATGACTAATGGAACAGCAGAGAAGCCCAGAAATAAATTCAAGCATATACATTCAACTAGCTTTTAAAATGGCCAACCAAGAAGACACAATGAGAAAAGGACAATCTCTTTTTAACAAATGATGTTGAGAAACATGCAACGAATGGGATTGGACCTTTGTGCTTTATATAAATATACAAAAATCCCTGTATACAACATTGACTCAAAGTGGTTAAAAGACCTAGGCACAAGATAATAAACTGTAAAATTCCTAGAAAAAAAGTCATATGGGGAGAACTCCTTGCTATATTGGCCTTGGCAAAGATTTCTTTGTATATTTCAGCAAAAGCACATTTCTCAAAAGTAAAAATAAGCATGTGGGACTAAATCTAACTAAAAAGTTTTTGCACAGCAAAGGTAACAATAAAATGAAAAGGCAGTCAATGGATTTTAAGGAAATATGTGTGAGCTATGGATCAGGTAAGGGATTAATATACAATATGTATGAGAAACTCAAAGAATTCAATAGAAGAGGAAATAATAACAATTCAATAATTAGCAAAGGACTTGAATAGACATTTCTCAAAACTTGAGATAAAAAAATGACCAACAAGTATGAAAAATGGTGCACAGCATTACTAATTATCAAAGAAATGCAAATCAAACCCATGAATAGACATCACCTCACCTGTGTTCATATTAGTAAGGAGGTAAGTGTTGATGAGGGTTTGGAGGAAAGGAAACCTTTGGACACTGTGAGGGATAAAGATTGGTGCCAATGAGGAGAATAATACAGAAGTTTCCAATAAAATTAAAAACAAAACTACCGTTTGGCCCAGAACTCCTTCTTATGAGTATATACCCAAGGGAAATTAAATCTGTACCTCAGAAATTAGTGTGTTACTGTGTTCATGAAAGAAGTCTTTATAATAGCCAAGACATGGAAACAACCAAATTGTTCACAAATGGATAAAGAAACTGGAATATTCAGTCTTAAAGAAGGATATCCTGCCACTTGAGGCTATATGGATGAGCCTAGAGGACAGTGAAATAAATCAGGCACAGAAAGAAAAATGCTGCACGATTTCACCTACACATGGAATCCAAAAAACTCCTGGAGTTCACAGAAACAGAGATTAGAATGGTGGTTATTCACCAGGCATGAGGGGCGCTGAGGGAAATGGAGAAATGAAGATCAAAGAGTTTCTGATGATTTTATCAGAGACTGCAGTTTAGGAGCTTTTACCATGAAGAAGGCAACTATGTGAGATGACGGAGATGTTAATTTGTGTGACTGTAGTGATCATTTTACTATGTACGTGTATATCAAAACATCACATTGTACACCTTAATATATATAATTTTTAAAGGGGAAAATGACATCTTTATTTTTGTTTTTATCCCCAGAAGTTATCATAGTGTCTAGGTATATATTACTTGCTCAATAAATGGTTTTTTTTAGAGAAATTCATTAATGAATAAATAAATTGGCCGACTGTAATCTTCTGAAGTTTAGAGACAAATCTTAAGTTCTAAAAAGTTTTAAGATAAGTTTGTATTAAATAAAATTTTTCTCCAAAAGCAAGTAGATTATGAAAAAATGTATTTATGAAATTAATGGACGTTTGTAAATCTTTTCGATGACACATAATTGTACATATTACAAGGTCCAATGTGATATTTTAATTCACGTATACATTGAGTAATGACCACATCAGAGGACTTAGCATATCTATCACCTTCAACATTTATCATTTATTTATGATGAGTTCATTTTAAATATTTTCTTTTTCCTATTTTTGAGATATTCAATGCATTATTGTTAACTATATTTACCCTACAGTGCTAAAGAATGTCTCAGAATTTTTCTTCCTAACTGTAACATCGTACCCATTGATACGATGGGTATATACACTATATATATATAGTGTATCCCTATATACACTATCACCAACTCTCCCCAGACTCTGGTAACCACTATTCTAGTTCTAACCCAAATGAGATCAACTTTTTTTTTTTGCATATATAAACATGATTTTTATTAGTAGTTCTCATAGTTTGGCAAGTACCTTATTACAAAAATACAATTTTGATATGGTGTGTATGCTTCTACCCACACTATGTATCTTGACTTTTTCCTTTCTTTCTATACAAAACAGGGATAATGATAGTTATGTCATTGGAAAGTTGCAAGACCTTACTACTGAGAAGTGCATCTTGGAGGGACAGAAAAGATGAGAAGATGGGGCTCTGAGGGAGAAAGAAAGCCTCTGTGGACAGAGGGAGACTCTGTGGAATTCTGTTGGCAGAAAACTCAAGGCTTGAAAAGAAGTGTTGGAAGGATTCCTCTCCCTGCCACTGAATTATAACATGCCATTTTCAAAAGCACAAATTTTATCAAGGATTGTTTTGGCTACTCTGGGTTTATTATTTTTCCAAGTAAATTTCATGCCTGTTTTTTTCTATTTCCATGAAAACATCATTGCATTGAATTTGTATAGCACTTTTGGCCCTTTTGACAATATTAATTCTGCATATCCAAGAACATGGAAAGTCTTTCCATCTTCTAATTCTTCAATTTCTTTCTTTAGTGTAAGGTAGTTTTCATTGCAGAAGTCTTTTTTCTCTTTTGTTGGATTGATTCCCCAAGTTTTTTTTTTTGAGGCTATACTAAATAGAATGATTTTCCTAATTTCTCTTCCACCTGATTTGTCATTGGAGTAAAGGAACACAATTGATTTATGAGTGTTAATTTTATATCCTGCTACTTTGCTGAATTCATTTATGAGTTCTAGAAGTTTTCTGGTGGAATTTTTCTGGGTCTTCTAAATATAGAATCATGTTATCAGCAAACAGAGATAGTTTTAGCTCTTCTTTTGCTATTCATATCACTAGTTCATCAATGCTTTCTGCATCTATTGAGAAAATTATGTGATTCTTGTCTTTTATTTACTCAATGAATTACATTTATTGATTTTCATATTTTGAACCAATCTTGCATCCCTAGAATGATACCCACTAGGTCATGGTGCACAATCTTTTTAGCATGTTTTTGTATGCAATTTGTCAGTACTTTATTGTTTATCAAAGATATTCATCTGATGTTTTCTTTCCTTTTTGTGTCTTTGTCTGATTTTGGATATCAGGATAATATTAGCTTCATAGAATGTGTCTGGAAGACTTCCCTCCTTTTGTATTTCATGGAATAATTTTAGAAGGGTTGGGATTTGTTCTTATTTAAAGGCCTTGTAGAACTCAGTTGGAAAGCCACTTAGTTCTGGGCTCTTCTTTTTTGGTAGGCTTTTAATGGCTTCTTCAATCTCATTAATTGAAATTGATCTGCTTAAATTTTCTATCTCCTCCTGGTTCAATTCAGGTATGTCTTAATTCTAGGAATCTGTCATTGTCTTCAAGTTTTTCTAGTTTATTGGACTATAAATTTTCAAAATAGCTTCTGATTTTCCTATGTATTATAGTAGTGTCTGTACTGATATTTCCATTTTCATCACAGATTTTAAGAATTGCATTTTTTTTGTTTTAGTTAGCATGGCTAAGGATTTATTAATTTTATTTGTTTTTCAAGGAGCCAACTTTTTGATTCATTGATTTTTAAAAATTTTTTAAAATCACAATTTCATTGATTCTGGCTCTTATTTTAGTTATTTTCTGTCTTCTGCTGATTTTGGTGTTAGTTTATTCTTTTTTCTAGGGCCTTGAGATGTAATGTAGATTATTTACTAGGTATCTTTCTCTTTTAATGTATGAGCTCAGTGCTATGAACTTTCCTCTTAGTACTTCCTTCAGAGCATCCCAGAGATTTTGACATGTTATATTATTATTCTCATTTACTTCTAATTACTTTTAAATTTTATTTCTGATTTCTTCTGCTACCATTTCATCATTCAGTAGTTAATTATTTAGTCTCCATGTGTTAGAGTAATTTCTAATTTTTACTTTCTCATTTATTTATCATTTACTTCTGTTATGATCTGATAAAATGTCAGCTGTTATCTCTATATTTTTTTTTTGTATTTGCTAAGAGCTCCTTTGTATCCTTAATGTGGTTGATTTTAGAAAATATCCTATGTGTTATGGAGAAGAAAGTGTATTTAGTCACTTATGGATGAAATAGTCTATATATCTGTTAAGTCTTAATTATTAATTGTATTTTTTAGTTCTATAGTTTCTTTATTCAGTTTTCATTTAGATGATCTGTCTAGTGATAAGAGAGACATGTTAAACTCACCTAGTATTACTGTGTTGTGGTCAATTTGATTCTTTTTATTGAAGAGGGTTTGTTGATGTACAACAAACATCTCTATTGTTTGGGATATCAATATTTACAACTGCTAATTCTTGTTGTATGACTCCTTTAAGAATATGAAATTACCTTCTTTTGTCCTTCTGAGTAATTTTGGCTTGATGTCCACTTTATCTGATGAGAATAAAATCACCTCTGTTTTAGTCAGCTTCATTCTGCTGTGACTAAAAGACCAGACCAGAACAATTTTAGAGGAGGAAAAGTTCATTTGAGGCCCCACAGTTGCAGAGGTCTTAGTCCATAGAAGGCCAACTCCATTCCTCAGGGCTCCAGGTGAGGCAGAACATCATGGAGGAAGAGTGTGGCAGAGAGAACCAGCCCACATGATGATCAGGAATCAGAGAGAGACTAGACTCTCCAATGTCTGTTTTGGTCAGCTTTTTTGCTTCTGAGACTAAATGACTCAACCAGGTTTTCTCCCATCCTTTCACCTTTTGTCTGTGTATGTCTTTTCCTCTGAGGTGAGTCTTCTGGAGACAGCATATTGTTGGGTCTTGTTTGTTAATCCAATCGGCCAGCCTATGTCTTTTGATTGATGATGAGTTGAGCCCAGTAACACTGAGTGTTATTATTGAGAGAGGATTTATATTTTCTGTCATTTTGATTTATTTCTAGTTTTTATTTAAGTTGAATTATATTCTCCTTTGACATGCCATTTTTCCAGTGTGGTTTCACCCTCTGCTGGTTTTTACTCGTATTCTCCATTTGTTCTTCATAAAATATTAAATTGAGTATATTTTGTAGTACAGGTTTTCTAATTATGAATTCTTTTAACTTTTGTTAAAATACTATCATGGAACTTTTTTCCTCCTCATCTTGAAATCTGAAGCTTGATTTTGCTGGATATAGTATTCTTGGTTGGCATCCATTTTCTTTCAGAACTTCCTGTATATTATTTCAGGACCTCTTAGATTTTAGGGTCTGGGTTGAATAATCAGCTGAGATCAAGATTGGTTTACCTCTGAATGTGACCAGTCATTTTTTTCTAGCCATTTAAAAAATTATATTTTTTTTCTGTATTTTAGGCATTTTCATTATAATGTGCCTAGGCATGGGTCTGTCATAATTTTGTATATTTTTAGTCCTGTATGCCTCCTGTATTTGATTTTCCATTTAATTCTTAAACTTTGTGAAATTTGAGATCAACTTTTCTAGATTCTAAAAAATAATGCAGTATTTTTCTTTCGGTTTTCTGTTTTAACTTAGCATATATGTCCTCCTGGTTCAACAATATCATTGCATACAACAGAATTTCATATATATATATATATATATATATAAAACTTTTTTTATCCAGTTGTCTACTGACAGACATTTAGGTTGATCCTATATCCTGGATATTGTAAGTAGTGCTATAATATATATGAAAGTACGTGTGTCTCTTCAGCATAGTGATTTCATTTCCTTTGGGTATACACCCAATAGTGAGATTGCTAGATTATAAGGTAGTTCTAGTTTTACTTTTACCACTTTTATTCAACATCGCACTAGAAGTCCTATCCAGAGAAATTAGTCAAGAGGAAGAAATAAAGGGCAGCCAAATTGGAAAAGATGAAGTCAAACATCTCTGTTTTCAGACAACATGATCTTATAATAGAGAAAAATCTTAAAACTTCATCAAAAAAATTTGAAAGTAATACAGAATTCAGTCAAGTTGCAGGATACAAAATTAACATAAAAAATTAATAACATTTTGATGTCAGGTGTAGTGGCACATGCCTGTAATCCCAGAGGCTTGGGAGACAGATGCAGGAGATTTTGAGTTTAAAGCCAGCCTCAGCAACTTATGAGGCCCTATGTAATTTAGTGAGACCCTGGTTTTTTGTTTTTTTTTTTTGGGGGGGGGGTTGTGGGTTTTTTTTTGAGAGAGAGAGAGAGAGAGAGAATTTTTTAATATTTATTTTTTAGTTTTCTGCGGACACAACATCTTTGTTTGTATGTGGTGCTGAGGATGGAACACAGGTCACATGCATGCCAGACCAGCACGCTACCGCTTGAGCCACATCCCGAGCCCGAGACCCTGTCTTTTAAAATTAAAATAAGGACTAGGGATGTGGCTCAGTGGTTAAACACCCCTGGATTCAATCCCTAGTAACAAAAAAATTTTTAATAACATTTCTAAATGATAATAACAAACTCTATGAAGAGAAATCAAGAAAACAATCCCATTTACAGTAGCCACAAACATACACAGAAATAAATTTAACCAAAAGATGAAAGGTATCTGCAATGAAAACTACAAAACATTGATGTAAGTAATTGAAAAGAAAACAAGTAAATGGAAAGATATCCTATGTTCAGTGATTGGAAGAATTAATATTGTTAAATTGTCAATTCTATCCAAAGCCATCTGCAGATTCAACTTGATACCTATCAAAATATTGATGTATCATTCTTCACAGAAATAGAAAAATCATTGTTGGAATTTGTATAGAACCACAAAAGATCCCAAATAGCCAAATAAATGTTGAACAAAGAGAACAAAGCTGGAGACATAAAATGTGATGTCTTCAAAATATACTACAGGGGCTGGGGATGTGGCTCAAGCGGTAGCGCGCTCGCCTGGCATGCGTGCGGCCCGGGTTCGATCCTCAGCACCACATACAAACAAAGATGTTGTGTCCGCCGAGAACTAAAAAATAAATATTAAAAAAAAATTCTCTCTCTCTCTCTCCCTCCCTCCCTCTCTCACTCTATCTTTAAAAAAAAAAAATATATACTACAAAGCTAAAGCAACTAAAACACATAATAATGTCATAAACACAGTCAAGCAGACCAATGTTACAGAATAGAGAGCCCCAAAATTATACGACACATTTGTAATCAACTGATTTTTGATAAACAATCCAAGAACACACAATGGAAAAAGGACAGTCTTCTCAATAAATAATACTGGGAAATTGAAAATTATATGTAGAAGAAGGAAACTAAATCCCCATCTCTCACCAGGCACAAATGCCAGCTCAAAATGGATTAGAAACTTAAATGTAAGATGTGAAACTATGACAGTACTAGAAAAAAACAAAAACATAAACAGAGTATTTGGACCAAAGTTTTTCAGGTAAGACCCCAAAAGCATAGGAAGGAAAAGCAAAAATCAACTAACAGAATTACATCAAACTAAAAGGACTCTGCCCAACAAAGTAAATAATCAACAGAGTAAAGAGACACAGACAGAATGGAAGAAAATATTTTCAAATTATACATCTGACAAGTAGTTAATATCCAGAGTACATAAGGAACTCAAATAACTCAATAGAAAAAGAAACAAAATAATCCAGTTAATAAACAGTCTAAAGATCTGAAAAGACACTTTTCCAAAGAAGACATACAAATGGCTAACAAATACAAAAGAAAAAAAATAGCTCAACATCACTAATCACAAGGGAACTGCAAATCCATAGCACAATAAGATGTGAGTGCACACCAGTAAGAATGGCTATTACCAAAAAGACAAAAATAATGCTGGTGAGGATGTGGAAGAAAAGGGAATTCATTTTAGACTGTTAAGACTGTAAATTATAGGGATCCAAGATGGCGAAGTAGAGGAGAAGCAGCCGTTTCTGGCTGCTCTGTGCATGAATCCGAGAAATCTATCAGGCACCTTCTCCATGGGGTCTCACCTTGAAGGAATACAACATCTCAGAGTGTGTGACAGGACCCCATACAGCAATTCTCACAGAATCCACCAGAGCTGCAAGCACCAGCAGAACTCAGAGCCTCTGTGTTCGGAAAGACTCCAGGTCCCCAAGCCCACAGTTTGAGCACACGCACAACTCTCAAGCGGCTGAGCAAAAACAACAAATCGGGACCTCAGAAGAGTGGCAGAACTCCAAACTATGTTCTGCTCCCTCACAGGTCACTGGACCACATTCTAGTCACAGCACGAGGACATCCCAGCTCCCCCCACATCACCAGACACCCCTACGGGGAAACAGATGGACTCCATCTTGGAAAACCTTTCTGGCCATCTTTTGGTGGGCGTGGCTATCAGTGCGGATCTGCAACTGAACAGGTATCTGGTTTCCAACTCCCCCACCCCAACTATGATAACGAGTCACAAAATCAGCTCTCAGTTGAACAGGAGCAAAGTGCAACCAGGGGGTTGCCCACCTGGTGCAATCTGAAGGCGGAGAAGTGAGGAGATGGGTCTAAAAACCAGGAGCAACTCACAGTGACCAAGATTAGGGAAACCCAGACAAGAGAGGGAGAGCTCTAGTCTTCTCACACTGGTTACCTACACCACCCTGAGGGAAAGACTCAAGCTTGGAATAGACAACTCCACCTACTGGAAGAGAAAATAAGAAAATGGGACCCTTAAGAGTATTTTGTTGTTGTTTGTTTGTTTGTTGTGTATTTGGGTTTTTTTTAATATTTATTTTTTAGTTTTCGGTGGACACAACATCTTTATTTTTATGTGGTGCTAAGGATCGAACCCAGCACCCCACGCATTCCAGGCGAGCACGCTACTGCTTGAGCCACATCCCCAGCCTTTTTTGTGTATTTGTATGTGGGTTTTTTTGGTTGTTGTTTGTTTTTTGTTTTCTTCTCTTCCATTTTATCCTCTTCCCTTCTCCTCTACCCTTCCTCCTCTGGTTCTCACAACTCCAACATATGTGAAACCAAGAACTTTGCATAAAATAGAACTTTAAGAACTGAGTCACCAGAATAACATAATATAGAGGAATTGCATAAGCCCCCTTTTTTCTTTCTCTCTCTCTTTTTTCTCTTTCTTTTGTTTTTATTTTTCTTTCTTCCTCTCTTCTTCTTTCAACCTCCTAATTTTTACTTCTTGTAATTTTCTAAATACATTACATGTGTTTGTTTTTATGCATTCTACTGTCCTCCCACGTACTTGTCTACAGTAAATTACCTCCTGTCTATTCCCCTGCTACTAACCCTCTTCATTAGAGTTCTCCTACAAATTTCCTAAGTTATATTAACCCCATACCCTCACATCTTTCCCCCTTAACATAACGTCATACACCTAACCCCCAATTCTCTGTCCACCACTAGAAATGGTACAACTTTTATGAAATTACTGATTATATTTTAAATAATAATTGAATCCAACATTTCTAGACATTGAGACTAACTATAAATGTCTTAATAACAATAATTTACCCATAGGTGATGTATTATTGATATTGGGAACTGTCAACATTGTCCTTCCCCACAAAGGAGGAATCTTGGAACTATACAAGAGCACTACAAATCTATGGGGTAACAACAATAACACACCAGCACTATAGAGCAGGAAAGAAACTCGAGCATCATGAAAACAAGGGAAGAAAGTATCATAAACAATTCAAGACAACACATCATTAGAAGACTTAAAAGAAACAGCAGAAAAAAAATGACAGAGAAAGATTTCAGGATTTACATGAATCAGATGTTTTCGAATCTCAAACAAGACATTGGACAACAAATACACACAGTGAAAGATCACTTTGACAATGAGCTACATAAACAAACCCAAGAAGCAAAAGATCACCTCTACAGGGTGATAGAGGTTATAAAAAAAGAAAAACAGAAATCCTTGAAATTAAAGAAATAATAAACCAAATTAAAAACACAATGAGAGCATCACCAGCAGAGTAGACAACTTAGAAGATAGGACATCAGACAATGAAGACAAAGTATCTCATCTTGAAAAGAATGTACACAGCACAGCAAAAATGATAAGAAACCATGAGCAGAATATCCAAGAAATATGGGATAGCATAAAAAGACCAAATTTAAGAGTTATTGGGATAGACAAAGACATAGAGGTCCAAACCAAAGAAATGAGCAATCTGTTCAATGAAATAATATCAGAAAACTTTCCAGACATGAAGAATGAAATGGAAATCCAAATCCAAGAAGCCTACAGGACGCAAAATGTGCAATATCACAAGAGACCCACACAAGACACATTATAATGAAAATGCCCAACATACAGAATAAGGAGAGAATTTTAAAAGCCACAAGAGAAAGGAATCAGATTACATATAGGGTAAACCAATTAGGATAACAGCAGATTTTTCAACACAGACCATGAAAGCTAGAAGATCCTGGAACAACATATTTCAAACTCTGAAAAATAATGGGTTTCAGCCAAGAATCTTGTATCCAGCAAAACTAAGCTTCATATTTGAAGATGAAATAAAAACCTTCCATGATAAACAAAAGTTAAATGAATTTGCAGCTAGAAAACCAGCACTACAAAACATCCTTGGAAAAATATTTCATGAAGAGAAAATGAAAAACAACAATGATAACCAGCAGAGGGAGGTAGTACACTAAAAGAAAAACTAATCAAAGAGGAAAACCAAGTCAAGTTAAATAACAAAAATAAACAAATATGGCTGGAAATACAAACCATGTCTCAATAGTAACCCTAAATGTTAATGGTTTAAACTTACCAATCAAAAGACATAGACTAGCAGATTGAATTTTTAAAAAAATCCAACAATATGCTGCCTACAGGAGACTCATTTGATAGGAAAAGACATACACAGACTGACAGTGAAAGGTTGGGAAAAATCATACCACTCACATGGACTGTGGAAGCAAGCAGGGGTTTCCATACTCATATCAAAAAAGTAGACTTCAAGCCAAGGTTAATCAAAAGGGATAAAGATGGACATTACATGCTGCTCAAGGGAACCATACACCAACAAGACATAACAATCTTAAATATATATGCCCCAATGATGCAGCTATGTTCATCAAACAAACTCTTCTCAAGATCAAGAGCCAAATTGACCACAACACAATAATTTTGGGTGACTTTAACACACCTCTCTCACCACTGGACAGATCTTTAAAACAAAAGTTGAATAAAAAACTATAGAGCTCAATAACACAATTAATAACTTAGACTTAATTGACATATATAGAATATATCAGCCAGCACCAAACACACTTCTTTCTCAGCAGCACATGGATCCTTCTCAAAAATAGGCCATATAATATGCCACAGGGCAACTCTTAGCAAATACAAAGGAGTAGAGATACTTCCATGCATTTTATCAGATCATAATGGAATGAAATTGGAAATCAATGACAAAATAAAAAATTCTGCATCACATGGAGACTGAACAATATGCTACTCAATGAACAATGGCTTACAGAATACATCAAGGAGGAGATTTAAAAATTCTTAGAGGTAAATGAGAACATAAACACAACATATTGAAATCTCTGGGACACTATGAAAGCAGTATGAAGAGGAAAATTCATTACATGGAATTCATTCCTTCAAAGAAGTCAACAAATAAATGGCCTACACTACATCTCAAAGCCCTAGAAAAGAAGAACAAATCAGCAGCAAAAGCAGTAGAAGGCAAGAAATAACTAAAATCAGAGCTGAAATCAATGAAATCGAAACAAAAGTGGGATTCATCCCAGGGATGCAAGGTTGGTTCAACATATGGAAATCAATAAATGTAATTCATCACATCAATAGACTTAAATATAAGAATCATATAATCATATCAATAGATGCAGAAAAACCATTTGACTAAATACAGCATCGCTTTATGTTCAAAACACTAGAAAAACAAGGGATAACAGGAACATCTCAACATCATAAAGGCTATCTATGCTAAGCCTCATGCCAACATCATTCTAAATTGAGAAAAATTGAAGGCATTCCCTCAAAAAATCTGGAACAAGACAGGAATGCCCTCTCTAACCACTTCTATTCAACATAGTTCTTGAAACACTGGCCAGAGCAATTAGACAGACAAAAGAAATTAAAGGAATAAGTATAGGAAAAGAAGAACTTAACTAGCACTATTTGCTGACGGTATGACTCTATACCTAGAAGACAAAAAAAACTCCACCAGAAAACTCCTAGAACTGGTAAATGAATTCAGCAAAGTAGAAGGATATAAAATCAATACCCATAAATCAAAGGCATTTCTGTATATCAGTAACAAATCCTCTGAGAAGGAAATGAAGAAAACTACCCCATTCACAATATCCTCAAAAAAAAACTAAGATACTTGGGAATCAACAAAAGAGGTGAAAGATCTATACAATGAAAACTACAGAACCCTAAAGAGAGAAATCAAAGAAGACTTTAGAAGATGGAAAGATCCACCTTGCTCATGGATAGGCAGAATTAATATTATCAAAATGACCATACTACCCAAAGCACTATACAGGTTTAATGCAATTCTGATCAAAATCCCAATGGCATTCCTCATAGAAACTGAAAAAGCAATCATGAAATTCATGTGGAAAAATAAGAGACCCAGAATAGCTAAAGCAATCCTTAGCAGGAAGAGTAAAGCAGGTGGCATCACTATACCAGACCTTAAACTATACTACAGAGCAATACTGACAAAAACTTCATGATATTGGCACCAAAACAGGCTGGTAGATCAATGGTACAGAATAGAGGACACAGAGACTAACCCACAAAATTACAATTATCTTGTATTAGACAAAGGCGCCAAAAACATGCACTGGAGAAAAGATAGCATCTTCATCAAATGGTGCTGGGAAAACAGGAAATCCATACGCAACAAAATGAAATTGGACCCTTATCTCTCACCATGCACAAAACTTAACTCAAAATGGACCAAGGACCTAGGAATTAAACCAGAGACTCTGCATCTAATAGAAGAAAAAGTAGGCCCTAATCTTCATCATGTGGGATTAGGCCCCAACTTCCTTAATAAGACTCCTATAGCACAAGAATTTAAAACAAGAATTAATAAATGCGATAGATTCAAACTTAAAAAGTTTTTTCTTAGCAAAAGAAACAATCTTTGAAGTGAACAGAGAGTCTACATCTTGGGAGCAAATTTTTACCCCTCACACATCAGATAGGGCACTAATCTTTAAGGTATATAAAGAATTCAAGAAGCTAAACACCAAAAAAACAAATAATCCGATCAATAAATGGGCCAGGGACCTGAACAGACACTTCTCAGAAGAGGATATAAAATCAATCAATAAATATAAGAAAAAAATTCTCATCATCTCCAGCAATCAGAGAAATGCAAATCAAAACTACTCTAGGATATCATCTCACTCCAGTCAGAATGGCAGCTATTATGAAGACAACCAACAAGTATTGGTGAGAATGTGGGGAAAAGGTACACTCATACATTGCTGGTGGGACTGCAAATTGGTCCAGCCAATTTGGAAAGCAGTATGGAAATTCCTCTTCTCGAACTATACCCAAAGGCCTTAAAAACAGCATACTACAGGGACACAGCCACATCAATGTTTATAGCAGCACAATTCACAATAGCTAAACTGTGGAGCCAACCTATATGTCCTTCAGTGGATGAATGGATAACAAAAAATGTGGCGTTTATACACAATGGAATATTACTCACCATTAAAAAAGAACAAAATCATGGCATTTGCAGGTAAATGGATGGTGTTGGAGAAGATAATGCTAAATGAAGTCAGCCAATCCCAAAAAAAAAATGCCAAATGTTTTCTCTGATATAAGGGGGGTGACTCATAGTGGAGTAGGGAGGGAGAGCATGGGAGGATTAGATTAATTCTAGATAGGGAAGAGGGGTGGGAGGGAAATGGAGGGGGAAGGTGATTAGCAAGGATGGTGGAATGTGATGGACATCATTATACAAAGTACATGTATGAAGACTTGAATTGGGTGTCAACACACCTCATATACAGAGATATGAAAAATTGTGGCATATATGTGTATTAAGAATTGTAATGCAAAAAAGTACATGTATAAAAGCATAAATTGATGTGAACATCCTTTATATACAGAGATATGAAAAATTGTGCTCTATATGTGTAATAAGGATTTAATGCATTCCACTGTTGTCATGTATTTAAAAAAATAATAAAATCAATTTTTAAAAAGACTGTAAATTAGTACAGCTGTTATGGAAAATAGTATGGAGTTGTTTTTTTAAAAATATATGATGCAAAATTTATGACAATGATGTTTCAATTTTAATTAATAAAAATCTTCAGCTTACATGATGGTTTTAAATCCTTTATTAAACTTGGACAGCCAGGCATGACCTGTCACATGGTGTTTTATACTTTGCAATGGACCATTCTTCTGAGTGATAGTGTATATGATTCTTAGGTCTTGTCTTATTGGTACTATTATCCCCATTGTAAAGATAAGGACATTGTTATTTTGAGATTTTTTTTATCTTTTCTAAGTATATGAACTAAAGGCCCTGTTATGGTTTGGATCTGGAATGTCCCTCAAAGCCTCATGTGTCAAAGGCTTAGTCCCCAAGTGCTATAGTATTCAGAGGCAGAGCCTTTTGAAAAGTGATTGGACCATGAGATCTGATATCACCAGTGGATTAATGGTTTGATGGGTTCATAGCTGATGGCATTATAGGCAGGTGGTTGGAACTTTAGGAGGCCTAGTTGGACAAAGTAGATGATTAGAGGTATGCTCTGGAAGGGTGGATCTTGCCCTTGGCCCTGCATTGCACCTGCTCCCATTCCCCCACCTCCCCACCCCTTCTCTCTCTCTCTCTCTCTCTCTCCCCCTCTCTCTCCCCTTCCCAATCACCCTGAAGTGAGCAGCTTTTCTGTGGCACTTCCTCTCCACCTTGACTAACTGCCTCACCAAGAGCAAGAAATAATGAAGCCAGGCAACCCCTGAAACCCTGGATCAAAACCTCTGAAACCATAAGTTAAAATAAATCTTTTCTCTTCTAAGTTGATTTTCTCAGGTATTTTGTCATAGTGACGAAAAGCTGACTAACATAGTTCATATATATTTTTCATATCTTCTCTTCATATAAAAAATTACAAATGTAAAAATATATACCCATAATAGGGTTTCTATCAATATTGAACTGTACCTTTTAACAACTTCTAAAATAAAATGCATGTCAAGTAAAGAAAAGGATACATAATCAACTATATTCACAAATTATCTAATATTCCACAAGCTAAGGAACTGAAAACTTACTTGCTTTCTCTCTGAAAACTATTTGCTTCACAGAACTTTGACCTTTTTATTCTTTGGAACATTGCTCTAACAATAGAACAACAAACCAAATGATAATTCAGTGGTGTTTTCATAAAGGGTGAGTGAAAGTGCTTTCAATAACAACCTGGTCTGCCTCAGAAAGACTGACAGAAATAAGAAGAGAACCAGAGACAACTTTAGATGAGATTAGAATGATTTGACCAAAAATAATCTATTCATTCCTCTTTTTTTTTTCTTGAGCAGAATCTTCCATTACAGGAAGAAAAAAAATAAAAGAGAAATTAAAACATTGGGAATCTCTGTTTCTGTAAACCTTTAAGGTCCTGTTACCTAATTGGATTATAATGAAACATAAACAATGTGGGTCTGGCCATGACACTGGGCAGAGGCGGTAATCAGCTGAGATCCAACTGCTGGGAAAATCTCCAGCAGAATCTTCCCAGGTTCACTCACAAGATGATAATTCTCTCCCTAGGGCAATCAACACTTCTAAACAGCCAATCAAGAAAAGATGAATTGTATTTCAAGGCTAACTCAGCACAGTTCTCAGATTTAAAACAGAGAAACATGATCTATATTTGGAGGGCTGGTCTGGATCTACCTTATTACTTTCAGCTCTCCCCTAATTTTATTTGCAATTAAGCACCTATTTAAATCACGAACCATTATGTCCATAAATTTCTTCAATTTATCCTATGATGCCTACCACAGGGTCAAGCGCCCAGGAAGTGTTTGATGAATGCATAATACACAAAGGGATGGATATCTGTTTTAGTGTTTTTTGGATTTCACCATTTCATGGATATGATAAAATGATCATAGTCTCCCAAAGCACTTTCGAATAATGTATCACACTTAAGCCTTGTAACACTGTAGTAAAGTAGGTATTATTAATAAGTCTTTAAAAAAAACATAATATGTATGGTTCAATAGCCATCCCCTCCAAAAAAATGGCCATCACTATTATGGAGGTAAGGTTGTGCTTCTCAGCATGACCAGAGGGAGTCATGATGTTTGTATTTTATACACATTGTTTTAGGTGTTTTTTTTTCCCCCTTGTCAAAGAACTGACATGAAAACATAGAGAAGGGAAAGTTTATTTTAGCTCCTGGTTTCAGAGGTTCAGTGTGTCATCAGCTGACTCCACAGCTCTGAGCCTGAGGTGAGGCAGAACATCACGGGGAAGAAAAGCTGCATAGAACATGACAAGCAATAAGTAAGAGAGACAGCTCCGCCCACCAGGAACACAATATAAATCCCCAAGGCACACCCCCAGTGATCTCCTTCTTCAGGCCACAAACTATCTGCCTACACTTATTGCCCAGTTAATCCACAAATGGATCGATGCACTGATTTAGGCTCTCATAATCTAATCATTCCATCTCTGAACTTTCTTATATTGTCTCATACTCAAGCCTTTGGGGGACACCTCCTATCTAAACCATAATATGTAGCAAGTATGACTACCCATCAGGAGTGTCAGTTAATTTCATGGGGAGTCACTGGAGAAAAATGTACTAATCCTGTTCTTCCTATTTCTGTTTCTATAGTGTTAACCTGTTTTATGAATTTATGTATTAACCATCTCCTTTCATTCATACCAATGTGCTTTATATAATGATTCTAAGAGTGACTTTAAAAATGCAGATTTTTATCATTGCCCTGGTTTTGAAGTTAAAAGCTTTCCATTGCTCTTAGAATAAACATCACAATTCTTGATGCAATGCCCTGCAGGTTTAAGCCCCACCACACTTCCTATCCATCACTAGGCCCCCACATCCTCCAAGCTCTCTACACTAACCCACTGTGGACTTTGATAAATTTTGAGACCCTGCTAAGTTTTCTCCTGCCTCCTGCTCACCCCCATTCTGGAGTGTTTTCCTGGGCGCTGTGTTCTGATGCTGTCAATCTGGCTGGTCTCATCTCCATGTGGCTTCCTCCAATCTTCCTGCTGCCAGGTTAGCTGGAGGCTGTCTGGTAATGCTCAGAACATCCTGATCGATGTGTTTCACATTATTCATCTGTATCCCTTAGCCTAATTCCTTCTCTAGTTCCTCAATAAATTTCTAGTACCAATCTTGTGCATGGTGCTCACTAGATGAGTAATAAACATACATGACTTCATCGAGAACTTTCTCATGGAGGCTGAAGTAATCATTGTAGAAAAGTCTTCCATTCATGTGATTCTGCTGCTCTTTGATGACTTCTCCACAGACCTCCAGATAAAGCCCCAGTCCCTACACCTGGTGTAGTAGACCTTGCTGTTTCCCACGCCAGTGTCCACTCCTTATTTTTTCTCTCATCCACAGTTCTTTCATTGTATATTTCAGCTCCACTGAACCATCATCAATAACTTTTCTCCTTTGCCTCAGACATTTGCATATTCTGGACCTTTTTCTACTGATCCCTTCCCCACACCTGACCATATTTATTTCTTAATTGCGATTTTACAAAAAACTCAATTTAAAAGAAGGCCATTCCTGACACCTGATTTTTGACAAAAATAACTGAGATATACTGTTGATTCGTCATACCACTTATATATGATCATAATATATAATGGCGAAAATTATCTAAAATGAAAATATATTTGAAGCATTAAACAATATTTTGCACAAAAAGATACTGTCGACATTAAGTTGATATGATGCACTCCCTCAAAACTTTCAAAAAAGTGCAATTTGTAAAATTTTTTTTTGATGGGGTGGGGGTTTTCAGGAATTGAACTCTAGGGCACTCAACCACTGAACAACATCCACAGCCCGTTTTTGTGCTTTATTAGAGATAGGGTCTCACTGAGTTGTTTAGTGGCTCCCCTTTGCTGAGACTGGCTTTGAACCTTCGATCCTCCTGCCTCAGCCTCCCAAGCCACTGGGATTACAGGTGTGCACCACCGTGCTGGCTGCAATTTGTAAAATCTTGAGGATACTCAATAAATAAACAATAGTTTGCTCTTGAGATGATGGTGTATAGGGAACAGCATTAGATACCTGTGAATCTTTCTAGCAAAGAACTGATAGTCCAATAATAATGTCTCCAAAATTTTTGTGATCCCTTGAGTACGTATATTTCTAACATCTTGTTCTATTAGGCTCATATGCATTTAATATTCTGTTTCCTTTAATCACATTCTCTACTAGTACACTCTTTTTGAAAGCATAAATGAGGCCAACATTTTCACTGAGTGATTCTGTGTAAATGGTTTATATTTTGTAGTAGTTTGATTTTACAAATTGATGATAATGTAAAGCATTTAGTGGAAGCATTTGGAAAGCTTAAACGTGGATAGTACAGGGAAGAAATATTTGAGAAATAGCAATAATTATTATTATATCAGTAAGAATGATTGTACTGTGAATGGTGGAACAGATGGAAAATCATTTGATATTAAAAACTGAAGTATTTTCCAGATTGAAGAAATTACACATGCTTATTGTACAGAAAAGTCAAATGAAGAATTAAAACCTCTAATATCATCTTATAAAGGTAATTGTATAGAACATTAGTAGTTTGCTGTGTCTTGTTATTTTCATATACATATTACATTACATGTAATGTTTTAGATTCATAATTTTTGAAACCTAAAACCCTTTTATTTGTTATTATTATTTTCTAGGTAATTTTTCTTTTTATCTTCTGTAAATACACACAAAAAAACATTTTTTCTTTGAAAACAAGCAACATTTTAATGGTTCCTTAGTATTACAAATATAATTAATTTATTGATTAGTTCTCTAATCACTGAATACTAAAAAGATTTCTTATGTTCTAACATTATGAAAGCATCATTGTTGAAAAGTAGTTGTGTACATGCTTGATTATTTTATTCATATTTTTTCCTAGAATGTAGTTATTCGATCACAAATTAGGCACATTGTTAATGCTTTTGAGACTACTACCAAATTGCTTTCCCTTAATGGTGAGAGAACACTCTTCAATAATTTATTTGTGAGAATGACATTTTTCAACTTATGTTCACCAATACTGGATACTATTTCAAAATATGCCAGCTTCATAGTTTGAAAAGGTAAATCTTAGATTTAAAATAAAACAACAAAACAAGGGAGTACATGCCATTCATACATATTTGAAAAGGTTAGCTGAGAATAACGATTGCACTGTTTCTTCACATACACAATTTCCTTTTAAAAATATCCTTCAGGAAATTCACTCTATGCCGAACCAAATACAAACTACCTCTACCTACAGATACATTCTATTCCCGCACATTCTATTTCTGCTGCAGTTGTGTGAATTCAAATATATTGAGACCATCAACTATCACAGAAGCCAAAATAATCTTTTCGCACCCTAGCTTTCCTCTCTAAGAACTGGTTACCACTTATTTGAGTAAGACTACCTTATCACCAGAGCAAAGCAGAAAATATGGAATTTTTAGTTTGTATGTGCCCACAAAGGATAAAAATAAGTGAAGACATTCGTAAACCATTTTATCTGCTCTGCTACCTGATTGATAAAATAATACAAGTTTTTCCTCTCCAAATATATCATTGAGGATGAAATTGAAAGCATTATAATCTTTTGTTCTGGTTATTCTAATGATGGCAAATGATGAAACATGATCATTAGCAAGTATTTTTACCTGAATAGAGGGCAACTAAAGATAAGCCCTTCCTTTAGTGATTTTGGTAGGAAGTAGAATAATAAATACTAATACTTCAGGATACATAAGGCCAATGAGAAAAAAAGAAAGAAAGAAAGAAAGAAAGAAAGAAAGAAAGAAAGAAAGAAAGAAAGAAAGAAAGAAAGAAAGAAAGAAAGAAAGAAAGAAAGAAAGAAAGAAAGAAAGAAAGAAAGAAAGAAAGAAAGAAAGAAAGAAAGAAAGAAGGGTTAGGTACCTGTGTGGTTCCTGGCTGTTGCTCCTATAGATAGCACTGGAGTGGGGAGGGATGGGACACTCCACTTGATCCTGGACTCTGGGAGCCATCCAGAAGTTATGAGGGATATCTTTGGTGAGTTCAGGTAAAGACAGGTAGTAGCCACAAGGTGTGGACATAGCCTTAACATCAGGTCTACAATCTAAAATTCTTATTAAAATTTTTCTTTTGATATAATTGATGATAAAAATCATTTCCTTTAAGTTAGCCAAGAATTTTCGAGAGGTTTTATAATATATAATAAAATAATAAGGTGATAAAGGAAAAAAAATCAGGATGAGGAAAGTGGAGTAGGGAGGGTGGAACTGTAAGAACCTCAGCCTATGGACTCAGAAAAAGTTGTCAAGCTCATTCTCTGAGCAGCCCTTTGTGTTGTGTTGAGTCAGACGTTATTCCCACAGAGGATATGGCTCAACAATCAGCAGCTCTTTTCTCCTCTGTAGTTGAAGGCCTCTCAATTTATACTGATATGGGATTGATAATATGCTTAATAGCCAACGCCATATCAATATAAAAGAAAGGAGCTTCGTCTTCTTAAGGTACTAGTTCTATGGTTTTTTGCTTATAGTAAGGAAAATGCCTTTATTATGTCAGCTTTGTACTTAAAATCCAAAGAGAACAGACATTCTATAAGATCTAAATATCCATGATGCCAGCCAGGTGCAGTGACACATGCCCGTAATCTCAGCTACCTAAGAGGCTGAAGCAGGAAGATCATGAGTTCAAGGCCAACCAGAGCCATTTAGTGAGACACAGACTTAAATAAAAAATAAAAAAGGCTGGGGATGTATCTCAGTAGTAAAGCATTCCTGGGTCTGATCCCTGATACTGAAAAAAAAAAATCCGTGAAATCATCAGAGCACCTTAAATCCTACAATATAATATTATAGTTGTATTTAGAAAAAGGAATTGAGGGGATGGGGAGATAAGCTACTTGCCCAGCATGTGTGGTTCCTGGGACTCAGTTAGATCCCTAGCACCATATTAAAAATAAATAAATAAATAAACAAAAATATGTGTGGATTTGACTTTAAAAAATGGAATTGAGATACAATGAATTAATTTATTTGACTTAGAGTAAAATAATAACTAATAATCTTGAGTATTTGCTACGTGCCACAAACACTGCTAAGATTTTTAAATACACTATCTTTCATAATTCTTAAAAGCCATTTTTATGTTTATATTACAGATAAAATACCTGGAACTTAGTTTAGTATCTAAGTTATGATAACTTACAGCCATCTCTCCAATTTGAATTAAAGTTTCATGAAATTTCTCTATGACTACGTTTGTTTAATTTTAATCAAACAAAATTTACCTTAGGGTCTGGGAAAGTTATAGATAGTACCTAGTTTTCTCTG
Organism: Marmota marmota marmota; assembly: GCF_001458135.2. Classification (NCBI taxonomy): domain Eukaryota; kingdom Metazoa; phylum Chordata; class Mammalia; order Rodentia; family Sciuridae; genus Marmota; species Marmota marmota. Next base: position 3,833,807 of record NW_025999942.1, read on the forward strand.
CAACTCTCTTTGCCTATTTTTGATGTTCTAATATATATTTCTATTTTGATGTTCTAATATAATATATATATATGTTTCTGGCTTATTATAAGAATCTGTAACAGCTTTCATACCAGGCCCTTAGAGACTTCTAGCAATTACTTCCTCTCCTGTTTAGAAACTTTTTTCCTTAAAATCTTTATTTCTTATTCATTTCAAAAGATCTATAACATATTTCTCACCTTTTGTATGAACTGTGTTTTATGATGATTCAGCTAGAAAAATAAAACCGATCAAAAGTCATTGAGTTGTGGCATGCTTTCTTCCAATCAATAGAGACATAATTTGATCAATTAACAACTCTTAGTAACTTGTCTTTTAAATGTCAATACTGAAGTTTGAAGTTAGATAGATACTGAAGTCTATTCTGTTCATCATCATCATCAGAATCTCACATAATAAACCCCCTTTCATAAAAGTCAAATAAATAGTTTTGAGACTAATTACAAATAAAATCTTCATAAATGAACTTATTTATATATTATTTAACATCTACCTAACATACAATTGTTGCCTATTACTGTTATTATTATTAGCCAATATATTACAACATATCTTGGAATGTTTTTCAGCCTAATGGAGAAGATGGAATAAATCCAGTAACACAAGGTTGTTCATATACTTTCTCTTTTTCCTTTGACTTTATAGAGGTATGATTGACAAAGAAAAATTATATATATTTAAGGTAGGTGTACAATGTGATGGTTTGTCCTACATAGACATTGTGAAATGATTACCAAGCTAATCGGCGTTTCCATTACCTCATGGTATTACCATTGTGTGTGTTGAGAAAATTTAAGATCTACTTGCTTAGCAAATTTCAAGTATGCAACAAAATATTTAAACTAATAGTCACTACACTGTACATTCAATCTGCAGACTTCACTTTGCATAATTGAAACTTTGTACCCTTTAACTAATATTTTCCTATTGCACCCCCTTCAGTCTCTGGCACTTGCATTCTACTCTATGCTTCTGTGATTCTGACATTTTTGGATTCCACATAATAGTGAAATCATGCTGTATTTGCCATTCTGTATCTGATTTATTTCACTTTTCATAACACCCTTTAGCTTTATCAGTGTTATTGAAAAAAGATAAGAATTTCCTTCATTTTTAAGGCTGAATATTTTCTTCTCCGTGTGTGTGTGTGTGTGTGTGTGTGTGTACATCAAATGCTTCTTAAATAATTCAGGTATTAAAATTTCATTTGTATGACTGTATGTGCTTTCATCCATTTCCTATAAAGCTGTAAGATGTTTCAAGATGTTATTATTGTTTGCTTATGTTTTGTTGGATTAAAAAAAAAGATTCCAAATGTGTAGAATACATTTATAAATCTATACAATCATGAAATATAAAGAATTATTTTAGTCAACTAAGTCCACTTTAACTTTTATTAGTAGCGTTTCTCAGTGTTTGTGAGGCCCTCTGACCATTCATCAGCATAATCTGAGGCATTTTTAAGGGGTAGTTTTCAAGAACGATTTTTAACCAAGCTTCCAGTTTTAAATTATTTAACATTTAAAAAAAAATATTCTCTTAAAAAATAGGTTCTACTTGCCATTTCTTGTTTTACAGAAAATATTAGGTTTATTTGGACTTTCACCTAGCAGTCATCTTTGTTCAAATGACTTCAGTGTAGGTATTGGTGTGGTCATATTAATAGACCATGGATAGTGATGGTCCAAATTTTCATGTTTAAAATTTAGCAACAATTTTCATAGAAAAGAGGTTCATTTCAGCCACATCGGAATAACCTGCGTATTTTCAGTAAAACAGGATTCCAGGCCCCTTGTCCAGCCAAATGCATCAGCAAATCTGAGGCTGTGCTCCAGGAATTTCTATTTTAGATAAGTTAAGGATACTTACCCACCCTAAAATCTGAAAGAAAGGTTTATTTTGTCACTCTTAAACTGATTTGTAATGGGCAGGAGTCACACCATCACATGGGGAGACAGTACCAGCCAGCACTAGTCCCTCTGCAGGGCGATGCCTTTGCTAAGGGGATGCCATCCTGTCTCAGGGATGAAGTTCTGAAGCTGGGGCTGGGTGGGTGCACAATGAGCTCAAGCTCCCTTCCGCCCCGTGTCCCTGCAGGCCATGACCTAGAATAGAATGAATCAGGAGGGATCGCTATAGATACCCTGAGAACAAATAACTCCTTTACTTAAGTCCTGCTCTGGTGTCTCTCTAAATTACAAAGACAATGTTTCTGGAATGACTAGGAAACAAAGAAACAAAATTCTAACTGAATTAACTCAAGCTCAGACAGAAACCTTTCCATAGTTCTATTTTTGTCAGTAACAGAGAAACTGGAAATCTTGCCTGACTCCATTGGTATCATTAAACGGATTACCATTTAGTAGATGCAGGAACAAGATGATCACACTGCCCAGGTAGCCCTGGATGGTTCTGACAGAAGTCTGGTCTTCTGGTTTACAGGATTAGTGATCGGCTCTAAACTGAATCACTAGTGGCACTTTCACCCACTCTCAGCAGTTCTGGTTTTTTGTAGTGTCATGTAGTCTCAAGATTCATCTGTACAGAAGACTGAGCAGAGTGGGCCACATGCTTCCTTTTGTCTGTGTAAAATCAAATGGGTGCTTTCTTTGTTTCGTGAAAGCCAAATTGTTGGGAAAATATTTTAATAGTTACCTAAGGTTTCTGGTCATTTGAATTCAACCCTTTAAAATCTTCTTATGCCTTTTGTTTTAGATTTACAGAGTGAAGGTGAATCAGAAGCACCAAATGACTTAAGCCTTCCAAATACTGACCTATAAAAGTGGGGTCCCATTAGCAATTCAGACTAAAATAGTTTTGATTGTAGTTAAAAGTCTTTCAGAAGGAATTGAATTGAGAAGTAGATGGCTTAAGAATTCTGAAAGCCAATGATAAGGTACATTTTAACAATAAAAGGCAGATAAAAAGACAAGTAAAATGATTTTTCTTTATACCAAGAAAGATGTGGAACTATTTAAAAGGCTCTTTGTGACCATTAATTAGTTAATTCAAACAACCTCCTGGTAGAATACATCAGCACTATTATCACTCGCTGCAGCAAAACTTAAAATATCGTAAGATTAAGGGGATTTAGCAGGAATTGAAAGCTAATGAATGGCACAGTAAGAATTAGAATTGAGTTTCTGTTGAGCAATTCTATTTGGAGTCCACCAGAACCAAGTCTGTATAGTGCAGCCAACATTCTGCTCTATGATTACTGAAGAGTGCACAAGGAATGTAGAGTCTGATAAGAAAAGATCAGCTCAAAGTTCCTTGGAAAAATAATGGAATTTTAAGTCCATGAAGGCATAGGCGATAGATGGTATCTTTGTCTCAGAGTTTCATGGAGGGAAAGACACAGTTCAGTTTCTCCGGAAAGGAGATTCATACTAAAGAAAATAAGCAATTGTAAGGGTCTCTAAGCAATCAACCTTAGTAAGTGTACTAAATTCTATCAATTTACAGCAGAGTGATAGAGAGAGCCCAAAGAAACAAATCTTTTTGTGTTTTGAGCTGTGATTTTTTTTTCAGAATAATTACAGCTATTCTTGGAAACGAATAATTCACTGGGGTCATCTGAAGAAGAAAAAATATCACTATAATTTCCTGAAGCTCAGATAAAATCTGAGAAGGAAGCGGTTAACTTAAAGAAGTTCAGTTATAGTAATTAGTGAACTATTTGGTCTTCTACTTCATATTAACCAGTAAATTCCCAGTCAATTCACAAAAAAAACCACAATGACAAAAATGCAGCTAAAGAGGTTGCAGGAAGGGCTGGGACCTGGGCTCAGTGGTAGAGTGCTTGCCTAGCACATGTGAGGCACTGGGTTTGAACCTCAGCATAGCACCACATAAAAATAATAAAATAAAGATGCCGTGTCCATCTACAACTAAAAAAATATTTTAAAAAAACGAGGTTGTAGAAAACAAGATTAGGTACAATTTTTCTAAAATTTTCAAATAGACTTAATATTTAGTAGTTTTCCCCTGACAGCTAACAAATTTTCCTACTTTATATTGTTTTGGCTTGGGGACTTCTTTAGAAGATAAAATAGAACTATCTAACTTATAATTATACCAAAACAAATGCCAGATATATTATAAATGTAACTGGCAAGAAGAAAATACATGATTGTAAATAATTTTGAGATGGAAAACATTTATTTAAACACATCACACAAATGAATGAATGGGAAAAAGATTGACAGGTTTTCTATGTAAATATGAACAATGTAATGAAAAACAATGTATAAAACAATGTAAATAAAAACAATGTGTGAAACAATGTAAATAAAATTACAACAGAACCATATGGAGAATGTACAGCATAACATCAATATCATTAAGAGAGTGATATTGTTGATACACAAGGAACTCTTCAAAATCAATAAGGTATAAATTCAATAGAAATATAAAATAAATAACAAAAGAGGAAATACAATTAGCTTTGAAAGAATTTTAAATGCCTAATTTCACTAGCAACCCAAGAGAGTTAAACTTTAAAATACATAACACAAAGATATATATTGTAAAAATTAGGTTGACGAAGAGGAAAACTATTGATATCCAGTGCTTGCATGGATGTAAATAAAAGTTACCTCTTAAAAATTGAGCTCTTAATTAGTAACAGGTATCCCAGGAGAAATGTAGCCGTATGTTACTAAAAGCTTTAATAATGTATATGCCTTTTGGCACAGATACATTATTCAAAGAAATTTAACTTGGAAAAAATTGTCAAAGGAAGATGTAAGGACAAAGATGCTAAACAGAGCAACACACATAACATCTCAGATAAAGGAAAAAGCAAATTGAGTGAATGGTACAGTATGAGGAAGTACTAGGTAACTATTAAAGAAAAAAAAACAGAAGAGCAACAGAACACTAATTATACTGTTCTACATGGTGGACTAAGCCAATTCCCATGAAGACATATTGCTTGGTGGACTTCCTGGGGACATAACAAAATTTTGTCTTCTACACTAAGAGAAATAACTGCAATATTCATTGAGCAGAATTCCCTACTACTTTTTGTGACATTCCATCCTTGCTTCTTTGACTGTGCTAAGAGCCAATGCAGGATAATCCAGGGAATGTTCATCTAAAAAGTATGGTTGAGCTAATTCATATTTAGGTAATGAAAATGTTCTTTATTGTAAGTATAATATGTGAAAATTGTACCCCACCGATGCCAATAGATGTGTTTGAGCTCTTACAAAGTAAAAATTAGAGTCTTCCTCTAAAATAGTAAATTTTGCATTTTATATACACTTAAATTTTATTTTGTATTTTATATACACTTAAATCCTAAGCCTATTTTTTTCAGGCCAAGAAAAAGGCAAACATTCTACTAAAATATTATTTACTAAGAGAGACATTAAATGTGACACTAATTTACCAATGCCATCGCATTGTGACTCTCTGAGATACCTAATCCCAGTTTCAGGCTTTCTTATTACTTCCACTATCATTATTTTCAATTCTTAAGATTAAAAATACTTTCATTATTAAACTGTATTATCATTAGTATTACCTCTACTATTACTTCCAGTGTTACTTCCATTATTAAACTATATACTTCTGTTATTCAACTCAATAGAAAGTTCTGGAGCACAAGGTGGATGGGGCAGATGGGCAGAGTGTTTTATTTATAAACTATTGTGTGGATAGAGACTCAGAGAAGACACAATATTTGCATAAGCAGTAACCCAGAAAGGAGGGAATTGAAGTCCTTGGAGACCCCTGAAGGTACTTCCAGTGTAGACTTCTGTTGCCATCACTTTCTTTTCACTTTACTTCTGGAACCGACCATTCAAATACTACTGCAAGCAGTCAGTTTCATATTTGAAGCTTAGGAAGCTTCCAGAATTTCTATGTTTTTAACAGTATTATGACAATAGTTACAGACTACCTCCTAAAGTACTGAGTTAGGCTAATAAAATCTCAACCATTTCAAAGATTAGGGGTCTATAGTGGCTCAAATGAACAATAATAACAACAACAAAATGTTATGAAATGAAAGAAACAGAACTCAAGAACTGAGAAAAAAATGCACAAGGGAAGGATTAGGCTTCTGTGTTACTGTGGGAATGATCAAGTGGCTCATGTTACTCAGTAATGGACAAGAGTATGTGGGTTTCCTTTTTCTTCAGTTAAATCAATTATATGCATGTGGCCCCATGTGTGAGCCTGTGTGTCGTGTGTGTGTGTGTGTGTGTGTGTGTGTGTGTATGTGTGTGTGTATAACTGGCCACAGAACTCAAAACACAATTTTAATCTCTAAACTATTATAATCATTATAGCTTTCTGTTTGGATATGACTTTTTCTGAGCACTAATGATTATTATCACTTTTTTCTTTTTGTGACCACTGATATTAAATCACTAGCCTTAGGTTTTTTATTAATTTATTTGTAACACTTCCCAGTAAATTTCTCATTTGTATAACAACAAATCCTCGGCTCAGTAGACATTTCCTAACAGCAGCTACTTGGTGACACATTTTTCCTTTACCCCTAAGACCAGACATGTCATTGTTTCACATGCCTGCAATGCATGCTTTCTTGTTCTGTTTCAGGGGTCATTTCTCGAATCATTCATTAGGCCTCGAAGTCTAATGTTGGAGGAAGCACTTTTCCTCCTCCTGATTTTCTAAAGGGAGGATTTTGACACCCATCTTGACTTTCTGTGACCCTTTATTCTCTCTGCTGCTGTTTAGTTACTCAGAGCAGTATTTCTATTTAGAAACATCTGGCCCCGTTCCATTCTGGGATGTCTCTATCCCTCTAGGGAGCACAGTGCTTATGGTAAGAGGTTTCTTCGCCGCTACTCCAGGAAGAAGTGGCTCTTCTCAAGGGAGCTTAACCAGTGTGGTGCTGCCTTGACTAAGTGGGTATGTCTAAAGAATCCTGGAGCTCAGGATTAGCAAGCCCTCTTTGTTGAGAGTCCCAAAGCCATGCCCCTTAATGTCACTTCTACAAGAAATCAGAAAATTTTCGCTTTATGGCTTGAATTGGGAAAGAAGATGCTGCTTGTTGTAGCCATGGCAGACCCCAACACTGTGGGATGTTTTAATCATCTATCCTATGAGACTGCCGCGTCCAACTAACAGAGCTGAGTCCGGCGAGGGACGGCGGGGTTAAAAATACACAGGACACCAAGGTTCTTCATCCAGGAGGGAGCATGTGCGCGCTTTATTGCCAGATTTATTCCCCTTATATATCTTTTTAACAGCTGCGGGAAATTACTCAAAAGTGAGGAGGGAAGAGTAATAACTGCGTCCTTGGGTTACTGTCACGTCACCGTCCCCTATCAGGAGGCTCGAACAGGTCAAGATGTTCCCGAGAGACACATATGTGCGAGGCAGATAAACAGGGAACCGCAAGCCCGAGTCATGGCCTTGTGAGCTGGCCACATTGACATGCATAACAAAGAACTGGGGGTTGAGTCCCCAGGGGCCAGGGCGGGCCTGCTACCAGCATGAGACCTCATGGATTTTTGTATTATTAAATTAAATTCCTCTTTATCTTTTCCTTTCCCTTCCATGAGTCACGGCTTTGTGGTGTCTCTCTTTTTCTCCTTCCACTGTATATGTATGACTATGTCATATCTATGGGATGCTATGATGTAGGTGTATACACATTGTGTGTCTAGCGCCCCTGGATACTGCTTTCTTTTTTGCTTTTCTGGGTACATTGCTCTTCTTTCTTCTCCTTAACAGTGACATCTCCAAAACTAAGTCATTTCTCCTCAACTTTATTAAACCATGAGTCTCCTGTACTTACCTTTGACATCTGTGAAAACCCAGTGTTCAAGACCTAATACAAACTGAAGAGGTATTAGTAAATAAATGACGAGTAAGAAAATGATATTGAAAATTAATCCAGATGAGGATATAGCTTAGTGGTAAATAGTTTGCTTGTATGCACAAAGCTCTGAGTTTGATCTGCAGCTCCAAAAAAGAAAAGAAAAAAAAAAGAAAGAAAAGGGAAAGAAAATTAAGAAGACTAATTAGGTGATAAAGATACTATTTCAAGTTACTAATAAAATATATATCAGCAGCTTTGTACACTGCCAACAGCTTACCACTTGTCTGTCTGTCTGCTTTTACCTGCCCACTGCTCACCTTTAGACTGCCTATCACCTGAAACCCGATGTCTACCAGCAGAGTGCCCACCCTTTGCCTACTGAGTACATGCAGACCACCCACAGAGCACCCGCTGCCCATTGCTGCCTGTAAGTCCATTGTCAGGGTACCCACAGGTTTGGTTACATGCAGCCACCACTATCTTGAGGCACCATCCAGGGTCTGAGAATTCAGGGCCAAGGGGCCTGCAGGTTTACTGCTACCATCCCTGCCATCTAGGAGCATGGCTGCCTCAGTCTGGGGACACCAGTGAGGGCTTAGAAATATATTGTCAGAGTACCTGCAGGTCTGATTGCACCTGAGGTCTTCCTGCTGGGTGAGCTAGTGGCTGCCTTCTAGCTGCCTCTTTTCAGGGTTGCTCCTTTGTGTGAGCACATCCCTGGAGGTCTCTCTGCAAGTTGGAATGGCATTGATTCTTGGGACTGCAGCAAGGCTGAGCCCGGAGAATCTGAAGCCCAGGTCTGTCAGTTTGCAGCTGGGTGAGCATGGGACAATCTGGGCCTGGCAAGCCTGTAGGAAGAGGGAGACTGGGGGCAATTCCTAGGGGGGAGCATGGGTTGGAGAAACTGGAGAAAACAGGGCTTTCTCCATCTCTGTGAGTCCTGAAGTGTGTGGGAGGGAAAAGGCCAACTATAATGGGTGGGAAGATTGGAGCACCTTGCTATGAGCTTGCCCAGTCAACAGGTCCAGGACCCACCAGACTGAAACTACCATTAAACTTCAGACAATGCCACCTATCAGCAGAGAAGAGAAGATGAGAAAATTTTTGAAAGCCAACAGAAGCAATCAGTCAATTTTCCAGAGACTTTCCTTTCTCCCTACCCCTCACACTTCTATCATCTTTGGATCCAAATATTTTTCATGCATCAATTTATTAAAGATTGGGATGTCTAAATAGCATATTATAGTTTGGTTGTGCATTCTTATTTTTACTTTTTTGTTGATTTTTTTTAAATCTGTATATATTTTTTCTCTCACTTATCTGTCTCCCTGGATTCTCGTTCTTACTTCTCTTATGCTAACAGCCAGCCTCTATTAATTCCCCCTTCACTCTTACTATAATTTTTTACCTCTATCTTCTCTCCTTCACCCTTGTAAACATCACATCCCACACTACTTCGGTTTACTCTTTGTTCATCATTTGAAATGGTAAACCCTTTTAGCAAATTTATTGTTTATATTGTAGACAATAATTGAACACATCACTTTTATGTATTGTGACAAAATTGTAGGCACCTTAATAGGAGCTAATTGGTTTAAGGTTGTATATTGTGTGCACTGGGTGCTGTTAATATTGGTTTTCCCCTTAAAGATGAGCTACTGGAAGCCTTCAGGGACACTATAAGACTACAGAGTAGAAACTGTACTGATTCAGCTCCATACCATTAGAAGGGAAGACACACAAACAACATGAAAAAAAAACAAGGGAACAAAGCACCTCAAAGGAACCAAGATACTCCAACAATAGAATCTGCAGCAACAGAGTAGAAGAAATGTCAGAGTTTAGAAGGTACATAGTTAGATTGATCTTTGAAATAAAATATGGTGTATCAGAGAGAAAATACAAGAAGTGAAAGACCACTTCAATAAAGAGGCAGAGATTATAAAAAGGAATCAAGCAGAAATCCTGGAAATGAAGGAAACAATGAACCAAATTTAAAATTTAATGGAAAGTGTCACCAACAGACTAGACCACTTGGAAGTCAGAACTTCAGGCAATGAAGATAAAATATGTACTCTAGAAAATAAAGTCAGCCATACAGAGAAAATGGTAAGAAACCATGAACAGAACTTCCAAGAAATATGAGATAACATGAAAAGACCAAATTTAAGATTTATTGGAATAGACAAAGGTGTGGAGACAGATACAAACCAAAGGAATGCACAATCTTTTTAATAACATAATATCAGAAAATTTCCAAATCTAAAGAATGAAATGAAAAATCAACTACAAGAGGCTTACAGGACCCCAAATGTGCAAAATTACAGCAGACTCACGCTGAGGCACATTATAGTGAGAATGACTAGCATACAGAATAAAGATATAATTTTAAAGGCTGGGAGAAAAAATGAAATTATATATAAGGGGAACCCAATTTGGATCTCAGATGATTTCTCAGCTAAGACCCTCAATGCCAGAAAGTCCTGGAATAACATATATCAAGCTCTGAAATAAAATGGATGTTAATTGAGAATTTTATATCCAGCAAAACTAAGCTTCAGATTTGAAGATGAAATAAAAACCTTCCATGATAAATGAAAGTTAAAAGACTCACAATTAGACAGCCTTCACTACAGAACATTCTCAGCAAAATATTCCATGAGGAGGAAATGAAAAAGCAAAACAAACAAACCAAAAAAAAAAATACAACAACACAATGAAAACCAGCAAAGGGAGAAATTACACTAAAGGAAAAGTCAATCAAAGGAGAAAATCAGTAAGGTTAAAACCAAAAATAAGCCAAAATGACCAGGAATACAAATGGTATCCCAGTAATAATCCTGAATGTTAATGGCCTAAACTCATCAGTTTAAAGACACTGGCAGATTGAATTTTTTAAAAAGACCCAACAATATGTTGTCTTTAAAGCATGCAACTCCTATGAAAAGATTCACAGACTGAAGGTGAAAGATTGGGAAAAACATATCTCTCACATGGACTCTGTAAACAAGTGGGGTTTCCAACCTCATATCAGATAAAGTCCACTTCAAGTCAGAAGGGATAAAGAAGGACTGCTTAAGGGAATATACTGCTTAAGGGAATAATACATTAACAAGACATAACAATTATAAATATATATGCCCTAAACAATAGAGCATCTAGTACACTAAACAAACCCTTCTCAATTTCAAGAATCAAATAGACCACAACACAATAATACAGGGTGACTTTAACACATCTCTCTCACCACTACATAGATATTCCAAACAGAAACTAAACAAAGAAACTATAGAACTAAATAATACAATCAATAATTTAGACTTAACAAACATATATAGAGTATTTCATCCATCATCAAGGGAATACACTTTCTTAGCAGCACATGGACCCTTCTCTAAAATAGACCATATGTTATGTCACAAAGTAACCCTTAGCAAATATAAAAAAAATAGATACTACCCTTCATTCTATCAGATCACAATGGAGTGAAATTAGAAATCAACAATAAAATTAAAAAATAGAAGCTACTCAACATCTGGAAACTAAATAACATGCTATTTAATGATGAATGGATAGTAGAAGAAATCAAGTAGAAAATTTAAAAAATACTTAGAGATAAATGAGAACACCAATAAAACATATCAAAATCTGTGGAACACTATGAAAGTAGTGCTAAGAGGAAAGTTCATTGTATTGAGCTCATTCATTAAAAGAATAAAAAGTCAACAAATAAATGATATAATATTACATCTCAAAGCCCTAGAAAAAGAAGAACAAATCAACACCAAAAGCAGTAGAAAACAAGAAATAATTAAAATCAGGCTGAAATCAATGAAATTGAAACAAAAGAAACAATTCAAAAAATTAACAAAATAAAAAGTTGGTTCTTTAAAAAAATAAATAAAATTGATAAACCCTTAGCTACTCTAATGAAGAGAAAAAGAAAACCCAAATTACTAAAATTTGTGATGAAGGAAATATCATGATGGACACTACTGAAATACAGAAGATAATTAGAAAGTATTTTGAAAATCTATAGTCCAATAAAATAAAAAATTTCAATGACATCGACAAAATTTCAGAGTCATATAAACTACCCAAATTGGATCAAGAGGACATACACAATTTAAACAGATCAATTTCAAATGATGAAATAGAAGATGCCATCAAAAGCCTACCAACCAGGAAAAGCCCAGGACCAGACTTTCAGCTGAGTTCTACAAGACCTTCAAAGAAGAATTAACATCAATACTCCTTAAATTTTCCATGAAATAGAAAAGTAGGGAACCTTTTCAAATTCATTCTATGAGGCTAGTATTACCCTGATGTCAAAACGAAAGACATCAAAGAGAGAAAATTTCAGACCAATATCCATGATGAACATAGACACAAAAATTCTCAATAAAATTCTGGTAAATTGCATACCAAAACATATTAAAAAGATAGTGCACCACTGTCAAGTGAGGATCATCCCAGGAATGCAAGGTTGGTTTAACATATGGAAATCAATAAACATAATTCATCACATGAATCAGTGTAAAGACAGGAATCATATGATCATCTCAATATATGTAGAAAGAGCATTTGACAAAATACAACACTGCTTCATGTTCAAAACACTAGAAGAAGTAGGTATAGTAGGAACATACCTCAACATTGTAAAAGCTATATATGCGAAGCCCAAGGCCAACATCACACTAAATGGAGGAAAATTGAAGGGATTCCCCCTAAAAACTGGAACAAGAAAGGGATGCTCTCTCTTTTACCATTTTTATCCAATATAGTCCTTGAAACTCTACCCAGAGCAATCACACAAACAAAAGAAATTAAAAGGATATGAAACAGAAAAGAACAATTCAAACTATCACTATTCCCAATGACATGATTCTATATTTAGAAGATCCAAAAAACTCCACCGGAAAACTTCTAGAACTAATAAACAAACTCAGCAAAGTAGCAGAATATAAAATCTATACCCATAAATCAAATGTATTCCTGTACGTCAGAGATGAATCCATTGAAAGAGAAATTAGAAAACCTACCCCATTCACAATATCCTTAAAAAAATTGTGAATCAGTCTAACAAAGAGGTGAAAGACTTCAACAATGAAAACCACATAACACTAAAGAAATAAATTGAAGAAGACCTTATAAGATGGAAAGATCTCCCATGCTCTTGGATAGTCAGAATCAACATTGTCAAAATGGCCATACTAACAAAAAATAATTGTATAGATTTAATGCAATTCCTATTAATGTAGACCAATGGTACAAAATTTATGTGATTTTCACAGAGACAAAATCACATAAATACAGTTATCATACTAGACAAAGGCAACAAAACATACACTGGAGAAAAGACAGCCTATTCAACAAATGGTGCTAGGAAAACTGGAACTCCATATGTAGCAAAATGAAATTAAACCTGTATCTCTCACTCTACACAAAAATCAAATCAAAGTGAATCAAACACTTAGGCACTAGAACAGAGAACCTGCACCTAATAGAAGAAATAGTAGGACCAAATTGCCACTATCTCTGTTTAGGAACTAACTTCTTTAACCATACTCCCAAAGCACAAGAAGTAAAATCAAGAATCAATAAATGGGGATTGGGGTTGTGGCTCAGGGGTAGGATGCTTTCCTTGCATGAGTGAGACTCTGGGTTTAATCCTCAGCACCACATAAAAATAAATAAAGTTTTATCCATCTACAACTAAAAAAAATTTTTAATAAATAAATGGGATGGACTCAAACTAAAAATCTTCTTCTCAGCAAAGGAAACAACCAATAATGTGAAGAGAGAACCTACAGAATGGGAAAAAAAAAATCTTTACCACATGCACCTCAGATAAGAGTACTAATCTCCAGGATATATAAAGAACACAAAAAACTTAACACCAAAAATACAAATAACGCAATCAATAAATGGGCTAAGGAACTTAAAAGGCAATTCACAGAAGAAGAAATATGATTAATCAACAAACATGAAAAATGTTCATCATCTCTAGCAATTAGAGAAATGCAAATCAAAACTACAATAAGATTTTATCTCACTCAAGTCAGAATGGCAATTATCAAGAATACAAGCAACATTACATGATGTTGAGGATGTGGGGAAAAGGCACACTCATACATAATGCTTTTGGGACTGCAAATTGGTGCAACCTCTCTGGAAAGCAGTATGGTGATTCTTCATAAAACGTGGAATGGAACCACCATTTGACCCAGCTATCCCACTCCTTGGTTTATACCCAAAGGACTTGAAGTCAGCATACTACAGTGATGCAACCACATCAATATTTATAGCAGCTCAACTCACAATAGCTAAACTATGGAAGCAACCTAGATTCCCTTCAATAGATAAATGGATAAAGAAAATGTGG
>NW_025999942.1:3851016-3907933 GCF_001458135.2 Marmota marmota marmota
ATATATATATATATATATATATAAATTTTTTTTTCTTTTGGCCCATAAATGGATTGGGAAACCTGAGTAGACATCCGGAAAAAGATGATTAATTGGATTGCTATATATCTTATAAACAAATGCCAGGTAGATTAAACAATTATAACAATAACACTAAATAATATATGTAGACATAAATAAATACAAATAATAAAGTATAGGAATTCTAGAAAAAAATAAGACATTTATGATTTTTAATTAGAAAAATATTCTAATTAGGCTACAAGCCTCAGAAGTCATAAAGGAAAAGATTTTGTAAATTTATTTACAAAAAATAATTTAATTGTGCCTAGCAAAAGGTCTTAAATGATAACAATTGGTTAGTATTTTTCAGAATGTCAAATTCAGATCCTCTCCGTAACCCCAGCAATTCTAGTGCTAGAATATTTTTCACAGATAAATGGACATATGTGAAAAATAAATATGAAATATTAGATAATACAACTGTCCTTCAACGAAGACTCATTCATTTTGGGTATATAACTGGAGACAAACAAAAAGGCAACTCATGTTATTATCAGACCTATTCACCAGACAGCTTTTGAGTAATTTGTTAGGTGAAGTGCAGAACTAATTAGGTAAAGTGAAGAGTAGTAAGGGGTCCCTCTAACCTCTTATCTCTACCTTCTAAAGAGATCCAGATCTCACCTTCCTCGACATCCCACCAGTACCCTTCAGTTTGACGACCATCTACCTCAGCTGGACACAGCAGTGGCCTCCTGAGGATTCTCCCTCCTTCCACCTTAGATCCACCTTCACTCCCTGCTCTTCACAGAACCCAGAGGGCGTGAGTCACCATAATGTACACGTGCATCAAGGCATCTCGTGGTACCACATAAATTGTATGATTTTTATATTTTCATATATTAGTTAAAAATAAATTTCAATTTTTAAAAACGTAAGTTAGATTGTCTTACTGCTCCACCCAACCCTTCCAGGGGCTCCCATATCATTCAGAATGTAACAGCCAGAGACTTGGTCATGATCTATGAGCTCATATGACCAAGCTCCTTGGAATGTTATTTACTTTTCCTCATCTCCACCTCACAGTCACCTCCACATCCAATCTGGCTCTTTTGCTGTCTATTGAACAAACCAAGCAGGATCCCATCTGAGGAACTTCATACTTGATGTTTTCTCTCTATAACTTACTCCCCCAACTTCCTTCAGATCTCTGGTCAAATGCTGCCTCCCAGAGGGGCTTTTCCTGCTCCTAACCCCTAAAGGCTCTTACAACATTTTTGATCATAATTATTTATCATCTAGCAAATGATAAATTTATTTATTTTTTCTTGTCTGTCTCTCTTCAATGTAATCTCAATCATTTTTATTCACTGCTGTATTCCCATAAACTAGAACCATGTGTGGCTCAGAGTGGAAATTCAGTGTTTTAATTAATAAATGTATGTATGATAATTTAAGCTAATATACATTCAGTGAATATTAGAGTATCATTTGCTCTCTATTGAAATATACTGCTAGAAAAAATCTCAGATAGTCATCATCATGGGTAACATAGGTGGATTGACATATGAAAATTAATGACAGCGCTTGATTTCTAGGTATTTAATACATAAGTATGAGTAGTTACTAGATATTAGCCATGGTCTTCACAAAGCTTTTCACTCTACCCTCTTCTCCTCACAACTGTACCAACGGGTATGATTTATACAACTCTTTAGAGATAAAGACATATTGCCAGAGCACTAATGTTACTGAGTCTTGCTCAAACAGAAATCATGAGGCAGGATAACAGAACATGAGATTTGTTTTATGCTTTCAAGATGTGCCCAAGTCTGCCTGAGTTCTTTTTGGCAATCAAGTCAATTAGTCCCACAAGAATCGTCTGAGGAAACCTACTATCTTCATGTTGTGGATGGAAATCAAGAGTTAGGTGAAGCTACAGAATTATCTAAATTATGATTCAATCGTGGAATCTGTGTGCTTGTCACTTGTGACTCTCCTGCTGCCCTGGGCCTGGGGGCCCTCTGCTCCACTCTGCCACCAGGCTGCCACTTCTACAGATGCCTCCTGGTAGACTAAGCCATGTTCTGTTGGAGATACTCACAAGTACATTTGAGTAGGATATGTAGATACTTATCTCAGCATGTTAGGGAAAAGAAACCAAAGATACTACATTTTCAGAAGTTCCCAAGTAAAATATTAAAAATATTGTCATTCAACTTTTAACATTAATGCCCACACATAGATTTTTTTGGATATGTACAGAGCTCAAGGCTCCATGGAAACCATTATGTATTCAAATATTTGATGTGGCAGAATTATTGTTGCTGTGAATACATTAGAACAAATCTCTTACCTTTAGTTCTCGTCATATTTTTTTTCTTTTATTATTACAGTTGGGAACTCAGCACTGGGAAATTTAGTCTTATTCTGCATGGATGCATAAAATATTGAACAATTAATGTGGATCTATAAGCTGAAGTATTCCCAAACCATGCCATAATAAATAATACATCATTGTAGTCAGATCATATCAATACCATCATTTTGGGGGGCATGCATTCATTCTTTTGCAGTGTTGAAAATAAGGGTGGGAGAATTGGATTTTCTGTGCTATGTTAATGAAATTTTCTCTACCACAATTAGTCCCTTGCAGAGTTTATTTTATTTTATTTGTAAAGATGATAAATTGCTAAACATGTCTCTGTGACTTATTTTGTGAAGAGAATGTGATGGATGAGCCTAGGTGGCCCCTTCCAATCAAGCAGAAGTCCAAAATAGTTCAAATTTTAATTAGGTCTGTTAATAGGATACATGCATCAAAGAGGTAGATGTGGGATCCTTCTCCAAATATTTATTCATTCACCAATGTGTGCCTATGTGTGCTGGTCCATGTATTATAAATCAGGGACTCAAACATGAACAAAATAGTTCTGGGCTTCAAAGAACTTTTACTCTACTGCACTCAGGGCTTTCTAAATATTAATGACATTTCCATAAGTTCTACATCATTTTCTGACTGTTATGACATTAACCAATTACCAAGACCATAGACAAAGATTAGAGTAAGTAAATACAAAGAGATCCTGATTTCCTAAAGAAACACTGTTCTCAAAACACAGGAAATCTGTTGTGGAGAGAGTATGATTAAACTACAATAATGTTATTTTTTATAAAACAGAAATTTGTTTATTTCCCTGATTCTTAAAAAACTGTCTTTAAGAGAGTACAGTTTGGTGGTAATTCTGAAGTCCTACATGGAAGTCTCATGAAAATGAACACTCATTTCAAGGAAATTATAACCCCATAAAGTGAATGTGTGGAGTCTTATATCATGTGTGGAGTCTTAAAACAGAAGGTTTAAATTCATAATCCTACCTTACTGTTAAAATCCATCCAAAATTAATGCATTTATTTGCCTCCACAGATATACTTTCCAAATCCAATCCCTTAAAATAATGAAAAATCCAGAGAAGAAAAGAGAAAAATAGCTAACAAGAATTAAATGAGAATTAGGTATCAGATTATACTAAATGCCTTTTAAGTAAGCATTATCTTAAGTCATTTTAGTATCCCCATTTTTCAAATGGTGAAATGAGCACTAAAAGAAATAAAGGAACTTTCCCAGGGTCACAGAGCTAACAAGTGAGAGAAGGAAAGTGAATCCAGATGAGGGTGGTTCCAGTCCTCAGCATGTACTGAGTCTCCGACCCTGTTCTGGATTCCATGCCATCCTGCCTACAGAAATCTGGAAGAAGGATTATCTCTGTGGTTTCTGAAAACTCAGTCTTTCAGTCTCCATGAGTTTCTTCCCATTCACTTGCAAACATGTGTTTTAGGCAAAAGAGGTGGGAGGAATGAAAGTATGAGATGAAAATGGTGTGTATGTGACAACCACACATATTTCAGTTTTGCTTATGACATGTATCATTTAATCATCTTTACAGAGAGTGATCCCAAATTAGAATGCTCTTTCTTATGAGACTGAAAACTGAAAATATTTTGCTAAGTTAGAATATAGTATGTGGTAGTGTCAGGATTCCAACCTGCCGCAGTCCGGCTGCGGCAAAATAACTGGGGGGTGACGAATAACTTGTGTACGTTGATACAGCAGGAGTGGGAGCCGTTTATTGCAGGACAGGAGCAGTATTTATACATTCCACACAGCTTATCTAATTAGCATAAACTAGATACATCAGTCAACCAATAAAGAATTTCCACACTTAATGGCTTGTTTTTGTTACTTCTCAAACCACTCCCTCTGGCATTTTGCCAGGCACCATCCAGACTTGTTTACGAACTCTAACATTCCCCTGGCAAAATGCCAGGTGTTATTTTGACTTGTTTACAGACTCTAACACCAACCCAGAACTCTCTCATTCCAACGCAAGCACTTCTTATACATGAGACCTTTACCTGAAATTTGTGATACTGGAATATGTTAACTGAGATGTTGGAGATAATTATGGGAAAATTCTACACATACATAGATCCCTGAGCATAGTGGGATTGAAAGGAAAGTATTTTTATTATCTTCCAGGATTGTCCCAATGAAAGTTGTTACTATTTTGCCCATTTATTTTTATTGATTATTATTTTAATTATACAAACTTATGGAGAACGGTGTGATAATTTGATACATGTACATAGTATATAATGATCAAATCAGAGCAGTTAAGATTTTCATAGCCTTACCTTTCTTATTAACATGTAATAGTTATGCATATTAGAGGAGTATGGTGTGATATTTCAAGACAAATGGTAACAAATGCTGGCAAGTATGTAGGGAAAATGAAACTCACATACACTATAGGTAGATAGTACAGCCACTATGGAGAAAACTACGGAGGTTGCTCAAGGAACTACAAATAGATCTACCATATCATCCAGCTATCGTACTTTTGAGTATGTATCCTAAGGAATTGGCATGACAAGGAGATCCTTGTACACCATGTTTGTGGCAGCATGATTCCCATAAATAAAATATGGAATCAACTTAGTTACCCCAAAATGAATGACTAGATAAGAATATACAGACATATATATGAATATTATTCAATCATAAAAAGAACCCAACTGATGCAACAAAATGGATGGATCTAGAGAACATATTGTTAAGTTTTTTGTTGTTTTTTTTTTTTTTTCTCAGTGGTCAGCAGCATCTGTCTCTTCTACTCTGTGTGTTCCCTGAAGGACCAAAATGGGCAATGCAATTATTTCCTATGCTTTAGAGACTTCAACATTCTAATGCCTGTTCATGTATATTATATATATTTTTGTGGAGTTTGGGTGCTTTGGGAACTTAATTCTCATCTTAAATTCTGCCAATGTGTATGATATCTTTAAAATAAATAACTTACTATCTATTTTACTCTCAGTCAATAAAGAATAATTAATGTAGCTGATTAGCAATGGGCAATGTTCTCTTCCTAAATTTGCAATATGTGAAATTCCATTCAAAAACAAAATGGTAGACCCTTTTGCCACTATGGTGATTGTGTTATGTGCTACAAGAAGCTGGGCTGGGAATTTGGGGGCTGCAAATGCTAAATACTAGTTTTTAAAACTACTAGTTTTAAAACTAAAATTTTAGTCTTAATGGGAACAAAAACATTCCTTGTAATCTGCTTCTGACAAAAGAAAGTGAAATAACTCCTCCCTTAGTCTGAAGAAAATGGTTTGATTTCCCCCAAAGCTTTGGATCTGCTAAAAGTAAATTTAGATCTATCACTTGTTTATAAATGTCTAAAACTTTCAAACTGAATGATACCATGATATTAAACAACAGACAAGGAGCCTTTAGATGTTCCCTTTAAACTTGCATATGAGACCTTAAAGTGCATTCCAAAGGAGACTGTACAGCTTTTTCCCAAACACACATACTAATAAATGTTTATTATATGACTACTAAATCATAGTTACCAGATATTGCACATAATTGCAGTGTAACTCAGAAACTATTACACACAAAATGGATCAATTCCCTAGAGTTTTAATCAATTTTAGCATTTGCCTCCATCAGACATCTGGGGGTGGGGTGGGATGGGGGTTACAATAGCAACACCAGATTATGTTCTTTCAACTGACAGTTTAGGTATCAAAAAAGAAAGCAAGAGAATTTCTTCTCACTGATATTGGAAACACTTAAAATTTAATACATTTTGAATGTCATCATTCAGTTAAAAACATCCAGAGGACAGAAACAGGTCAGTGATACAATGGTGATATTTATATTCACTCAGAGATTTAAAAAATATCACCAGTTCATTAAAGAGGGGGAAGAAGAAGACATCAAAAAGCAATGATATACTATTCTAAATAACCAGGTTAAGTATTATTTCTATATCTCTTTTGCCCCACTTTGCCTTTCACCTCTCTGGATCTCTTAGCAACCATCATTTTCATGCTTCGAAACAAAGGTAGAATAGTCTGAAATGAAGTATTTGGGCAGCGGTGAGTCTGTCTTTCTTTATAAATCCAGATTTGCTCTGGTTAGAATAATGGGGGGAAACAAGGTTATACCGTCTCCCTCCTGAGATGGTAATGAAAACAATCTTCAAACGTAATTGGAAACATGCCGGGGAAAGCATAATCTTCCAGATACAGAAGGAACACAGGGCTCCTGAGCCTCCCTAGACCTAATTACTGCCAAATTGGCAAAAGTAGCTGGAATTGCCTTGGATAGTGATTTTGATGTGCTGCGGATCAATGTAATTTTATTAGTTCTGGGTGTTTAGAGCTACATATATCCCAGGTTGCTTCTCAGAATCATAAATAATATAATTTCAAAACCTGCATTTATAAAAACGGAAATAAAATAGAAAGAAATAGTGCTAAAGAAAAAAGCAGGAGATCTGCCGCTAAGTGGCCTCTCAGACGAAACAGGCTCCTAACATTGGTTCTGACACCAACCAGCTATGTATCTTTGGGTAAGTTCTTTAGTGTCTGTCTTTTCTTCATAAATGGGCAAAGGAGAGGGAGGGGGTGTGGGGGCAGGAAAGATGGTGGAATGAGATGGACATCATTACCCTAGCTAGGTACAGAGAAATGAAAGGTTGTGCTGCAATTGTGAACAATGAATCAAAATGCATTCTGCTGTCCTATATACCTAATTAAAATAAATAAATAAATACATTTTTACAAAAATGTGAGTAATGGTAGGCAACTGTGTTTTCTGCAGCCACTGCTATTGTAACCGCCCCCAAACTCCCACCCTTCCCTGACCGGTAGGGACAGTCAGATCCCTGTCCAATCACCTTAATTATTTCCCATAGTTTTTGCCTGTCCTCCATGAATGAGGTAGCCCCATGTGTTACAAGTTCCAAATCAAATCCATGGCATTTCCTCTTCAACTTGTTCTTCCTTCCCTACTCCTCTCCAATCCCATTAGGTGTCTATGCCATGCTCGCCAGCCGCTGTCCTCTTCTAGCTTCCTTTGTTGTCCCCAATTCTTCATAGTCACCCCATTACCCAGGGTGCTTTCCTCATCTTTGCTGTCTGTCCTCGCTGTTGCTTTCCATGTTTTACAAATTATTGCCTATGATGATGATGATGATTGAAATGTCAAATATCAGCCTGGTTTTGAAGACTGTGGCATTTTATCTCCTAGATCTTCCACAGATGCCAGATCATTGTCCAAAATCTGCCCACGTCTCCCCACTGCCTGTTTAATGGATCAGATACAGCACACAAGCTTGGTGTATCACACAGCATGAGCTCTATTTTCTTTTCTGGTTTATCGTCTTCTCTTTTCCCACAGACTACTTAAAATATGGGTGATTTAAGTTAACATATTCCATTAGAAATGGAGTCTGAATATATGCCTTTAATGTTTAGCCTTCATGTTTTGACCTAGGCTCTTCTTCTGCCTACAATGCCCTTCCTCCCAACTCTACTCATCAAAAATAATTATATGTCTCATTATCATCCCTTTCATGCATGAGTCCTCTGTTCTAAAATTTATAGTTTTTGTTTGTTTTCAACTACCATAATACATATATGTTTATTATGACACTGTCAATAAGGGTATTTACATCAGAACAGTTCTCTGATGCTAATAAGTTTGCCTTGCATACTAATGTATTATAAAATGATACACAATCTGTTCTCTAGTTGCATATTTGTACAATAATTGACATTCCTCTTACCACAGTTCGAATCTGGAATGTCCCTCCTTCAGGGGCCATGTGTTAAAGTTTAGCACAGTTGGGAGGTGGTAGAACCTTTAGAAGGTGGAGCCTAATGGGAGGGCCTAGATCACTGGGTGTGTCCCTTGAAAGGGATTTTGGCACTCTGGTCTCTTCCTCTTCCTTTTGGCTTCCTGCCCAGGTAATGAGTTGGCGCCATCGTGCACTCCCCACCATTGCTATCTGGCACATCTACCAGAGGCCTAAAAGCAACAAATCTACCTAATCTTGGACTGGAACCTCGAAAATTGTGAGCAAAAATAAATCTTTTCTCTTGTATAAATCAATTATCTCATGTATTTTGTTATAGCAATGGACAGCTGACTAACATAATAATCTAGTGTTATTTCTTTTGCCTTAAAAAGCATAGTTTTCTTTTTTTTCATTATTAAGATTTTTTTCCTTTATTTTTAAGGAAAAAAAAGTGCCTGTTGTACCCACTATTCAGACAATTATAGATAAGGGAAAACCACAAAATTAAAGGACAGAGATTCTCATTATTCATTTATATTCCATGACCTAATCTGTGCTAGATGCTAGTTGGATGAAAATGGTGAGAAAGAAATTGTTCTCCAGTAATAATTTATTTTAACTGCCAATTATGCAAATCATGAGACTGAATATAATGGAGAAGCCATAACAACAGCAGCAATGGAAGTGCAATTAGAAGGGCTAGAAATTGTTTTAGAAGAAAGAGAAGACAGTTAGGTTTTGAATTGAACAGAGAAAGTTTCAAATAGACATATATTTATGAATAAAATGTTGCAAAAATAAAGGCAGAGCCGGGAGCAATGGTGCATGCCAGTAATACCAGCAGCTCAGGAGGCTGAGGCAGGAGGATCACCAGTTTAATGCCAGCCTCAGCAATTTAGTAACACCCTGAGCAACTCAGCAAGACCCTGTCTCAAAATAAAAAATAAGAAAAGGACTGGAGATGTGGTTCAGTGGTTAAGTGCCCCTGGTTTCAATCCCTGGCACTCCCCAACATTTTTTTTTTAAATTAAGGTGGATATATGATGTGAAACAAACAAAAAGAGTTAAGAAAAATTCTAAGATTTCATATTCTTTGACAAATGCATAGGTTAAACAAAATGTGGCATAAACATACAATAAGATACTATTCTTCCTAAAGATAAAGGAAATCCTATCCACAAGCTACAACACAAATGTGTTGTAAGTGAATGAAACCAGTCACAAAGAGACATATACAGTATGATGATTTCACTTCTGTGAATGTAAAACTAGTCAAATGCATGAAACAGATAGTGGAATGGTGGTTCTCAAGGCTGAGCAAGAAGGGATCTGGGGACTTGTTTCATGGATATAGAGTTCAAATTTTGAAAGATGAAAAAATCCTTGAGTTCTATTCCATATCAATATGAATATACTGGACACTTTTGAGCTGTGCACTTGAAAATAGTTAAGATGATATTTTATTTCATATGTCTTATTAACACACACACACACACACACAGAGAGAGAGAGAGAGAGAGAGAGAGAGAGAGAGAGAGAACAATTTCTTCCACAAAGCCCAGTGCCACCAACTACCAGTGTAATATCCTCTCCTGCATCTTGCCCTTGCACATACCATAATAGCCTCTCTGGTGTCTTTACTGTTCTTGTAATGCTCCTAGCATACTCCTTCCTTAGGACCTTTGCACTGGATGCTCTGCTCTTGCCAATTTATTTGTATTAACCATTCCCTGCTTCATGTCCTAGTTAAACATGACCTCATCAGAAAGTCCTTTCCTGATCACCTCATATAAAAATCAAATAATTTATTATCTGCTTTCCTTGGCTTGTTTATCTTTATAGCATTTATTAGCAACCAGCAAATAAATATATTTGATTACTTTTTCCCCATTGTGATGTAAACGACATTTCAGTAAGGACCTTGTCTTCTTGACTCTTCATTGTTTTATACCCAAATTCTATAACAGTGCCTGGATATGTCCACAAAGAATCCTACTCTTCTCTGCCTCCCACACTCTACTGCCTTTCCAACATCTTATTAAAATAAATGTAACAAATTCTTTAATTCTAAAATAGATTTGCCTTTGGGAAAGATATGAACTATAACTTATATTAACAAGGAGGGGAATAATAGAAAGGCATATTTGAAGACAGATTTTGAAGGAGGCATTAGACTTGAACTGAACATTCTGTATATAAATAAGAGAGGTTACTTGGAGGGTTGCTTGTTTATTTCACAAAGTCTAATAATATGTCTAATTCAAAAACTTACCCTGAAATCCTAAATTTGTTCTTACTATTTAAAAGTTGACATTGGGGTTGGTTATAGCTCAGTGGTGGAGCTCCTGCCTGCTATGTATGAGGCCGTGGGTTCAAGCCCCATCACCACAAAACAAAATAAAACAGCTCACATTAGCATAAGAATTGTAATAATCTTTTGAATCCAAGAATATATGTAATTTGAAATTGAATGATTTTGAACACATTTTACAAGAATAAGTGCATGCATTTGCTTTTAGACTCAAGTAGGTTTAATTCACTTTGCAAACCCCTCTCATTTTTCCAGTTCTTAGCTCTAGACATAATACCCTCACAGATGGTGGATGTCATTTGATCCTGGCCCTTTCTAGCAAATTCACATATGTCAGCAGATGAGCCTAAAACAACTCCAGGTTTCAGATGCAAAACATTTGTAAATTGCACTGATTCATAATCAGGACAACATAATAAACTACAATCTAGTCATTCTCAGTGGGCCTTATTCAGCAGAAAAGAAGCCATAGAATAGAAGCCAAGAGAGGATATTGAGCTTGGCTCTTCCACTACCAGGCTTTTGGATATTCAATTACTCGATTGTGGAAAGTATTGGATGACAGCCTTGGAGAATAAAATCACTCATTATTTTAGAACACAGAATAAAAGGCCAGACTTGCCTATTACCACAAAAGTCTACCAAGAAACATCTCCAGGAACCTCTATCTCCCAGCTTAGAGCACACCCCTTTACAGTCACCAAGTTCTATCCTCTTCGGTCCCCTACCCACCTCCAGCACCTCAGCTGTTTTGGTTATTCATTTAGTATCAATTATTATTCATATAGTGTGCCATTCAAGTTGAATCCTTATGGTGTAGAAGGGTTTATCTAAAGGCAGAATAGTTTTATCGTTATTGTTATGTGTAAGCACACGAGATTTTCTTTTTACAACCCAAGAGACGTGAAGGGACAAAGCCATGTGATCCAGAACCAGGCATTTTAAAGACGAGAACATGATTTGGGTCTAGCATCAGGACGAAGCCTGAAAAGAAAAAGAGAAACAATAATGTAGTTATTACCTATGTGGGTATCTGTCTAGCTTTTCTGTTTTTCCCTCTTCTCTACCCACGAGGGATTACACACTGTTTATTCACATTTAATGAGCAGGAAGCTCCCAAGCAGAAGGCTTTTCTTCATTTTGTCCATTTCCCACTTATTCCTTTATTATTAGTAGTTATAAGAACAACTTTGCTCTCTCCTGGTGAAAGCTGTCGGTGATTTACTCTGGCAATTATGGCTGAGAACAAGTTTTCACAATGTGTGTTTTCTTGCATCCCAAAATAGTCTCAGTCATATAAGGTCAGAATAACGTTATAAAGCATCTTGCCAAAACAAGGGGATCCAACTTTTCAGTTTATAGAGAAAGAGAAGTTACATGTGAAAACAAACATGTTTCATTGTTAAGCAAATACTTTTTATTGTGAGTGAGTCAACAAAAGTGTGGGCACTTTTTCTGCACCTGTGACTAGCAAAATGGGAGGTACAGAATGTTAAAGTTGAAAGCTAAGTCAACAGCTTTAAATAAAAGTGGGAAGTAAGCGGAAAAAAAAACCATATATAAATGTAAATGAAGTTCCTAAAAAAAAGCTGTTTCTAAATTAAGCAAGTCTGGTATACATACAAGTCCTAGATAAAGAGGGTGTGGTTGGGGATAACGGGTTAGCTCTCAGAGCTTCTAAAGTGACACATAAAAGGCAATTTCATCAGTTAAGATTACGTTTGTCTGTAGCAGACACAAATATTGTGGCTGAGAGGAAATAGATCACTATTTTTCTCTCATTCAAAGGACGGTAGAAGTAAGCAGTTAGGGCTGATATGGCAACTCCATCATTCTGTATCATTATTCCAATATACAGTGTCTGCTTTACTTCCAAGATGTTCTCACGTTTCGAAGTGACTGCTGAAGTTCCAGCCATCACTTTGGCATTGCAGACCAGATGAAGAACAGAAGATACAGCAAAAAAATATCTGCCTACAAAAGAATTCAAATCCATAAGTAGCTTTCCTAGAATTTCACAAATTCCAGTGTTTTTACTGTGGTTGCTACATGGAAATCTGGGAAATATCACTTTTGTTTGTTGATTTGCCCCCTTTAAAAAAAAAAAAAAAACTCCACATGGCAATGAGCCCAGATGTAATTCAAACTTTTGTGATTGTAGTAGAAGGGAAGCATTCTTGGTTCTAGGTAACAAGAAGATTCTATCCTACAGTAACATGGAGGTGAGATCACCAAAAAGAAAGTGTGTGGGTGCAGTCTTTCAGTTACACATGAACAAAGAAGTACAGGCTGAACAGTGCTATTCCTTAAAAATATTGACAAACCAAAAAACAAACTTCATTTCCCCTCACCCATCCTAATGACACCAGAAAATGCAAGCAGTACTGTGCTGAGTCAATGGGGACAGTGGTGTCATAACTCTATGCCAGGTTCTTTGTTAATGGATAAAATGACCTCTTTAACCGGTCACATGAAACATGGTAAAAGGAAGTAAACTTCCAAGAACACAGAATTAGAGTGGTGCAACCATACTTTGCACTCACTTAAACATCAGAGCCTCTTTCTTCACCGCCATATTGTATTATGTTCATATTTTGGTGAGAGGAAGGAATCGGGGATGGAACCCAGGGGCATTTTACCACTGAGCCACATCCCCAGTCCTTTTTATGTTTTACTTTGTGACAGGGTCTCCCTAAGTTGCTGGGAGGATCTTGCTTAGGTTCCTGAGGCTGATCTCCAATTTGAATCCTCCTCATCAGCATTATAATGAAAATGAGGAGGCTGGGTGAGGCTTATATTCTGGGCACAGAATTTAAGGTGGCTCCCAAAATTCAATGATCAAGATGAAAAATATTTTTATGAAATATTTTTAAAACAAATGTGAATACAAAAATCTACTATGAAACAAAAATCAAAATTATAAATGAAGATATAGTATAGAGGCAGGAAAATAAACACCTGATGACTTTTGATTTTATGGTATGACAAGAAAAAGGTCAATCCCATTTTTTTTTTTTTATATTTGGGCATAACCTAGAACAGGGTTTCTCAGTAACACCACTGTTGACATCTTGAGCTGGACAGTTCTTTGCCTGGGGAGGAGCAGCATTGCCCTGTGTGCTGTAAGGTGTTTAACAGCATCCCCAGATTCTATTGATCAGATGCCTACCTGACAGTCCTGAGAAGTGACCTGTGATGGACCCGGTCTCTCTGGTCAACATCATCTGACTTAAATGCATAAGCTTTATTTTGATTTTTTTGTTTTGGATTATTAAAGATACATTCAAATTGCAAAATTTTTTCATCACACACTTCATCCAGTGGTAAATGGTTTTATTATGGTAGGCTTATTTGTACAAGCACACCAAGCCTGGGTAATGAATTCATCCTTTAATCACTGTAACTTAAACAGTCCCCTGTAACTTGATTACTTGCTATTTGAGGAGAGAAGAGCTCAGGTGAGTTGAAATGAAATTTCTCATAGCTCTATTATCCCCACGTTAGACAGCAATTAACTTACATCTTTCTTACTTTACTGAAGGTAGGAAAAAATCCTTGTTAGTCATAGCGAATATCTCAACACTTATTAAATAAACCAACAAATCAGATATACAAAAACAAAGACAGGGAGGGAGAGAGTGGAGAAGAGAAAGAAGAAGGTGATCTCAGAGCATGAAGAAACCCAGATGGCCATAGGTACTTTTTCCTGCTGGCATAGCAGAAAGAGGCTGCAGGTGCTTTGGAGCCCAGCTGACCTTGCTTTGAATTCTGACTTTTCCTTTTTCTTAACTATGATGTGGGCTAAGTTAATAATTTCTTTGCAAATTGTGCTCAGTAATTCAAGCTTCCCATGAGTTCTATGGAGATTAATATGGAGATTAATTGAGATTAAAGTATCTGAAACTTCCAGTTACAGATGGGCAGCACATGTTAGATTCCATGATGTTTTCCTGGTTATGTTCAGATAGTTTCTTTCCCCCATTGGATACACAGCACATTTTTATATGCTCCAGAAGCTTAGGAATATAATTAGGACAACATGCTTTCTACATCAAATTTCATTACAACAAAGTAATGTACATAGTTCAAGATGTTGGTTTTGTTTGTGTTTAGCTTAATAAACTAATAATTCATTGCTCTATAACTCTTCAAATTCTAACTAATTACAGTTGTTCTATTCCCTTGACCACTGAGATTAGTAGATCTGATACCAAAAGGTCAAATCAGATGTTCAGAAGTGGGGGTGAGTTTGGGGAAAATAGCCTCAATGTTAGTGCTCGCACTTGTTCACAAATGACTCCATTCCTGGTTTAGATAACCAATACTCAGTTAATATTCTTTCATTATACAAAAACTAAAATGTTAAATAAATGTTACT
This sequence comes from Marmota marmota marmota, assembly GCF_001458135.2. Classification (NCBI taxonomy): domain Eukaryota; kingdom Metazoa; phylum Chordata; class Mammalia; order Rodentia; family Sciuridae; genus Marmota; species Marmota marmota. The sequence goes on from NW_025999942.1 coordinate 3,865,868, forward strand.
TGCAAAAAATGTTTGTCCGATGTTTTCATTATGAATGCATTAATGTTCCATTTTTACCTTTTCTCATGTTGAGATAGCATAGGGAAATCTATCTAGTCTGAAGAGTTCTTCAGAGATTTTCCATGAGAAAATATTCCTTCTATTTAGAGTCCATCCTTCCATGGGTCTTGTTTGCACACTGTTCATTTAATGTTGCTTATTGCAAGCTAAATTTATTCAGCAGCATCTATCACTATACGTCCTTTTATCTCTTGATCTCAGTTCTTTCTGGACTAAAAATAGTAAAATGGCAATGTTGTGTATTTAATGATGTGCTTTTCTTAAGATAAAATATAGTATACTTTAAAAATCATGTTGTTTCCATGAGTCAAGAGACTTCATAGTACGTCTAAAGTGTAATTGAAATAACACCATCTCCCTACAACATTCAATGTCTATTTAAATAACCTGTCCAACTCCTTTTGGTGAACTCAAAATTATTTGCAGACATTGAACTTTTAAAAACACATTTCTCCAAGGAAACCATAAATAACAAGCTCAATTTCCTTGAATAGACACTGCATTTAATGAATCTGCAAAGTGTAGACAAGCTATTTTATTTGGGCATGAGAGGAAGAGACCATAAAATGCAACACCAGAAAAATCCTCCCCTAGGATGATCAGAGGAATTTCATGACTGGAAATCAGAAAGAATATTGTCCTAGAACCTTAGAGGGGTAACACGTGACCCAATAAACAAGGAGAGGTATTATGACAATTTGTTGCAGGTTAGACAATCAGCCAAGGAGACTCTAAAATGGAGATCAGCATGGAGACAGTTATTACGAAGTGTCTGAGCATCCACGTCTTAGAAAGGGAAGAGAAAAATGGGGGAAGATTTGGGTTATGACGGGTTATGATTTACCACAATGAAGATCTTCGCCATATGGGAGCTTTTCATCAAAGATGATCCTTAACAGCTTTTAAAAATTGGATGAGGAGGCTGAGTCTTTACATCCTCATGTCAAGGGGGCATGACCTGGAGCAAGGTGGCTCTCCTCAGCACAGGATTCTGCAGAGTGCTGAGCCTAGGTCTAGAAGCTGTGGCACACCCAATAACTAACTGGTCCTTTATTCCTGGAGGACAATCTGGGTAGCACATCAAAATATCCACTACTACCATGCTGCTCTTCTTTCATATTTTTCTCAAAGCAACTTTTAACAAATGCCATTAAATAAATCCTTTAAAACCATCATTAATGTCTCCAAGAAAGAATTACAATAAGAAAGAATTGAAATAAGCTGGTTAAAAAACAAAAGCACAAACATAGATTATATATATCTTAAAGACATTAATGATGGCTGCTATTGTCCAGCCTAAACATTCAGCAGGTGGAGACAGTCAAGTATCAGGAGGTAAAGTGCTTTGTCCTGGGTCATGGTGGTGATTAGTATAGACTCAGATCTCTCTTCGCTACCATTCATTACCCTATAAAATGCTACACATAGAGCTTCCCTTCCACTATGTAATAAATATATTTATTTCCTTAAAGTCCTAGACAAAAATGATCTATAAAAATATAGGGGAGGGTCAGAATCCCTGCAAACAACCCTTGACAAAGCAAGGCCAAGAGTACTGAGAATGAAGTCAAAGCTCCAATGGACACCCCAGAAAGTTAGAGACACCAGGGACATGGAATGCCTGCAGAGAGAAGCTACAGGCAGCGTGCAACATCTGACTAAGAGCGATCATATGGGCTGCAACCAGCAAGCTATAAGGACCCGTCCTGATACACAAGTCCTTGCAGCCCACATCTCTTCACACTGTGTCCCAAATACCAGATATGGAGCTGTAGGATTCAATGTTTGTCCTGTTTCTTTTCAGTCTTTGCTTTGGTCCAATCCTTCCTTTCTATTTTTCTGATTCTCCCTTTTGGAATGGGAATGTTTACTCTGTGCCTATTCTGCCATTGTATCTAGGAAATACATAACTTGTTGTTTTTTGTTTTTGTTTTGTTTTGTTTTGTTTTTACAGGGTCTCACAGTTAAGAGTTTGCCTTGAGTCTCAGAGGAGACATTGAACCTTTGAGCAATGCTGAATTAGTTAAGATTTGGGGGACTCTTGGTGATAGACTGAATGCATTTTTGTTTTTACGAGATGGACCTGAGCCTTTGGAGTCCACAGAATGAAAAATTCTGTAGTTTGGATCTGGAATATCCTTCAAAGTTCCTTGTGCCTTGTTATCCAACTTGTCGCTTTAGGAAGTAGTAGTAATTTTAACAGGTAGTGCTTACTGGGAGATTTTAGGTCATTGGAGCATGCCCTTGAAGAGGACTGTGGGACCTAGCCCCTTCTTTTTCACTTCTCAGCCAGGAGGCAAAGGCTTTGCTCTGCAACCTACTCCCACCATGATGTGCTGCCCACCACAGACCCAAAAGCAATGGAGTCAATTAATTATGGACTGGAATCTCTGAAACTGTGAGCCAAAATGAACCACTTCTCTTTATAAATTGATTATCTTGGGTATTTTTCAACAGTAACAGAAAGCTAACTGACAAAGGAAATAACCTCACCTTGTCTGTGCTGAGGTGTGAGTGTTAGGGAAACTGCTAATAGCACATCTATAACCCTTGGTCATTGCCCAACCCTGGAAGACCCACTAACTAGCCATCTGTATCATCTGGATTGTTAGAGCTGGAAAAGAATAGTAAAGTTGATCACATTCCTCTATTACTTGTGTATTTAAGTAACTTATAAGTATATCCCAGGAGACATTTCCTGGCATTGCATGAATGCATTACCTGAGACACTGAAGGATTTCTAGCAAAAGTACATTATGTGACCTTTTATCCCAGACTAACAAATCTAGTCCCCCCACCACTTTACATTTGGACTCAGTCTCTAAACTCAAAACACTCAACAAAAAAAGAGGGAGACATGGTAATTATGGCTATTCTAAGCTCCTCACAAAGAGAAATAAAAAATTGGAAATGATTGCTGATCTTTCATAAAGTATGAGATGCTATCAATCTTATATTCATCAATGGCTTCTGTAAAAGTTTCAGGATGGATCAGTGGAGATAGTAGAATGTTCATGGACTTGCTTTAGTGTGTGTGTGTGTGTGTGTGTGTGTGTGTGGTGCTAGGGATCAAACCCAGGGCCTGGGCTTAACTTTTTGATTCCTGGATTGTGTATTATCAGCCACATTGAACACTGGTGAATCAAGAAGCAATGAATTATGATTAAACAGTAGGTTAGCAATGCTGCTGCCCACATTGATCAATGCAGTAGCCACCATGATCTTCCACAAGTATGTAAGCTGTTGGGGATGTTTAGCCTGATGGTGGCCGCTACAGATGACACTGTCTCTCAAGGAGGAGGAGCCAGGGACCATTCACACCAGAGAGCCAGAGCACTTACAGTCTGAGCTGTTAAAGGTAAATGAAGTATGTGTCTACAATTTGTCTTTTACCCTTAGACACTTGAGTGGCACATGCCTGTGGCAATGTGTAGCCTTTTGAAAATTTGGTCAAGCATGTATTCTGAATGCTCCCCCCCCATCACCACCAAAAAAATAAATAAATAAAATTAAATGTGCTATGGAAAATAAATGAGTTCAAAGTGCTATCCCAGTCAAAATTCATTTAGAAGGGATATCCATGGTTAATTCTAAAGCAGGAGTCATCCTACTTAAACGGTTAGGTCAATCGCATTTTAAAAATTGAATGACGAGGTAATTTTTATGCTTTCATTCTAGGTCGAACTCCAGTAGGCAAGATGCCCAAGCTGAGAGCTGAGTTTGGCAGACTGATCACATAAAAATTGCTTAAATCTTAGCTCCACAAATTCAGTCACTTCTGCTAATTTAATTATAAGCTCTTCAGTGGCAGGTGATCGTTTTATCCACAGTCACTATTATTCAGTATATTTTATGAATTTTCTTTCTTTTTAGTGAGACTTGTTTCTGGAGGTAAGAGAGAAATTCAGGTAAAATATGTCTATTTCTATCACAGCTTACACCAGAGATTCTATCCAGACTCAAGTGGGCCCAAACTCTTGAGTTTCATCACATCATTTCAGCAGATAATATTGGCTAATCAAATTTTAAAATGAGGGTATGGATGGCAAGTCTCAAAACAGATCCTTAATATCCCCTAGTCATCTCTCTGGCAGCTACGTTAAGAGAAAATTTGTCAATTTACACTTTCACTGTCCTTAAATTCCACTTCTTTGAAATAACTAAAGCATGATGGGTGGAACATGAGCATTTTAATACTGATATCTTGATTTCTTCAAAGCCTAAGATTCACTCTAAGCCCTAACATTTCCCTCTCTGATTTTATGCAGCCTGTCACAGTGAATACACTACCAGAATACTAAATCTGCCTTCTCTGCTATCCTGTATCATGTCTACTTCAGTGCTTCATAAGACCAACTTATAAATATTACAATGCTTTTAGAATTATAAAAGAACATGTCCTAGACTCTAGAATTGGCTTCCAATTCTGTCTCCAAGCCTTTGCAGAGATGGAAAACTCAGTTTTTAATCTGTAAATTGAGGGGGCAGGATGAGATGATAAGCAGGACTCCTGACCTCTACTAGTTAATAATTCTATAATATACCTACAAACATAACAGATTAACTCTGTCTCACCAATTGAGAACTCTGCTTTGTTGAAATAAACATTGATTGCAATAAACTTCTCCTCAGTGCTGCTTTTGCTCTATCCCATAAGTTTTGGTATGTGGTATTTTCATTTTTATTTGCTTCAAGAAATTTTTAATTTCCTTCTTGATTCTTCCTTGGTTATTTGAGAACAAATTGTCTTATTTCCATGTATTTGTATAGTTTCTTAAGTTTTTTCTTGTTATTTATTTCTGATATTATTCCATTGTGATCAAAAAAGATAATCAGAATTTCAATTTTTAAAAAAATTTGTTGAGACTGATTTTGTGACCTATCAAATGATATACTCGGGAGAATGTTCCACATGCAGTTGGGAAGAACACATATTCTGTAGTTTTTGAGTGGAATGTTATAGAGACATCTATTAAGTGTGTCTGGTCTAAGGTTTAATTTAATTCTGCTGTTTCTATATTGATTTCCTGCCTTTTGCAGAAAGTGTGGTGCCACAGTCCCCTACTATTATTGTATTATAGTCTATTTCTTCTTCAGGGTCTATTAATATCTGTTTTATGTATTTGGGTGCTCTGGTTTGGGGTGTATATTTAGAATTGTTATTTCCTTTCAGTTAATTAACCACTCTCTATATAATTACCTTTCTTGTCCCTTTTTAATGTTTTAGATTTAAAGTCTATTTTAACTAATGTAAGTATGGCTATTACTGCTTTCATTTGGATTCCATTTTTATGGAATATCTTACTCCATTCTTTCACTTTCAGTCTATACTTGGCCTTAGAGGTTACTCGGGAGTTTCTTGTAAGCAAAATGTAGTGGGGTATTTTTTGTTTGTTTGTTTTATCTATTTAGACACTCTATGTCTTTTAATTGAAAAATTTAGTCCGTTTACATTTAAGATAATTATATATAGATAAGTTAGTAATATAGCCATTTTGAAGCTTGTTTTCTAATTTTATTATAGTTCCTTTCTTTCTTCCTCTCTTACAGTCTTCTTTGGAGCTTAAGTGCCTTGCTCTAGAAGTGTGTTTTGATTCCTTACTTATTTTTTTCCTATAGTATAAATTTTTGTCTATTGAAAGAAAAGTGGCACAGGACTGGTCAAACACATACCTGGGATAAGAAGTGGGTTTATTGTCAGGAGTCTGACAAGGCAGCTCTGTGCAGAGAGAGGGAGAGCAGCAGCAAAAAGGAAGAGCAGCAGCAATTCCCCCTTGAACGTTACCTTTTATAGGCTAGAATCATGGTCATGCTAGGGGCAGGTTTAGTCTTGCCTGACATAGTAAGCATCTCCTGATCTTGTGGAAGGCAAGTTTGTTTCTTCTGAACAGAGACAGGCAGTTTTCCTGTCTCTCAGAAGGGGAACAGGAAAATTGGCATGTCCCTTTTTCTTCTCAAGAAGAGAACAGGAAAACCAGTATGTCCCCATCCCAGGGGCTGGTAACTTGCCTCCTATCTCTCAATGAGAGAACAGGGAGAGACCAGCATATCTCAGGCCAGTAAGTTTTATCTCGGGCTAGTTTCTATCTGGGAAGAATAAGAACAATATCCATAAAGTGGGGATGGGGAAAAGGAAGATGGCTGTAATTATGCTAATACCTATGACAACCTTGAAATTTATAAAACAAAACGCCTTCTGACTATAACAAGCTACTTTGAAATGATATCAACTTAATATGATTCTAAAGATTAAAAAACAAAAAGATAAAAATATACACTAATTAAAAAACCTCCACACATGCACTCTATTCCTCCCCACATTTCAAATTTTCAGTGTTTCATTTTACATCTTTCTATATTGCTAATTTTTAACATATTCATGTAGTTATTATTTTGATGGTTTTGTTTAGACCTTCTACAATTTTCTTTTTACTTATTAATATCCTTATCTTTCCAACCAATTTTAAGAAGCTGTTTTAAATATGCTTTAGCATTTCATGTAGGAAGGTCTCGTGGCAGTGCATTCATTCAATTTTTGTTTAGGAATGGCTTTCTTTTTAAACTTCTTATGGATAGCTTTGCTGGATACAGTAATCTTGGTTGACAGGTTTTTCTTTCATGGCTGTGAAAATCTCATGTACTCTCTCCTGGTCTCAATGATCTTGTCTGAGAAGTCATCTGTCAGATGAAGCATGAACATTTAGGTTGTTTCTTTTCTGTTGCTTATTTAAGAATCTTTCCTGTATCTTTGAACTTTGAGAGCTTAATGATAGTATCTCCTGAGGTAGACTTGGTTGAATTAAATTTGACTGGTAACTTTTGGCCTTTTTGTACTCCATATTTGTGTCCCTAATTAGGATTGGGAAGTTTTTGTTATCTCTTTGAACAAGACTTTGTCATTCTCAAGTTCTTTTTCAACCCTGATAATCTGAACATTTGGACTTTTAATGCTATCCCAAAAGTTCCATTTATTCCTTTTTATTTTATTTTCTTTTTTCTCCTTCTCCCTGTATTTTCAAATAAACTGTACTTGAGTTCACTAAATTTTTTCTGGTCTGATCTATCCTGCTATTGATGCCCTCTATTGTATTTTTAATTTTGCTTAGTGTATTTTTCATCTCATGGATTTCTGTTCGATTTTTTAGAATTGATTATATATCTCTGTGAAGTGTCTCTGTTAATGTCATTGAATTGTTTATCTATTTTCTTGAAGCTTCTTGACTTTCCTTAAAACAGCTGCATTAAATTCTCCAGAGTTTCCCCACATTATTTACTATTTAGTCAGTTTCTGGCAACTTTGATTATTAGATAAGGCTATGGTTCCCTTTCAGTTCTTAATGCTTGTTTGTGTGTGATATCATTTTGACATTGAAGGATTAGGCATTTATTCCATTATTTATAATTTGGTTTGTGGGTTGTTATTTTTTTCCTCGTCTTTCCAAAAATTTTAAGCAGTCTGCTTATTTTCTCTGTAACTGTAGTCATTTCAACTATTTCAGCTCTAGACAGTGCCCTAATTCTAGGTTTGTTGCAATTCTGCTATTGGTATGTTGTTCCTGTTTCAGCATGAGAAGGCAAACCAAGCCCCATTTAGTCTAAAGTATGCAGTTGGTGTATTATTCAGCAAGAACTTAAAAAAGTATTCATAAAGAATATTCTATACCTCTAAGAACTTCCTAGGAGGCAAGTTAGGTCCAAACTCCTCCTTCACAGACCACCAATCCTTTACTGGTCAGACACTAAAGGATTCTACCCACCACTGGGTAGAAACATGATGAATGGAATGACCCCACGTTCCTTCGCCATTACTTGGTGCCCATCTCCCTTTTCTTCTCCCAAGCAGTTATTTTCTTCATGTGGTGCTACCTGGGTTGGGAGAGGAATAGAGTGGAACATCCTGTGGTCACCATTGCTGAAATGCTGTACTGTACCCTGAGCTCACAGTCCACTCAGACCTGTGCAGTACAGAGGTAGGAAATAGCCCCATGGCTCTATGGCCTGCCGATTGCTGAGATGGACTCATGAACCAACACCACTTTGTACAGCAAGAGATGATGCTGGTCAGAAGAGATTCTGATAGACTAGGGCCATGTATTTTTACCTGGCATTAGGGATATTTCAGAGACTCCATCTGCAGGACCTAACCTGGGCATGGGGGCCATTAAAATCTTCTCAGTGTTAGATTTTACTATCTGGCAGTAAATTATAAAACCAGTTTCTGTGCTTACTACCCTGTCCTACGCCCAGTGAATGGTCTTGCCCCATGCGATGATGCCCAAAGTTGGAACAGTGAAGGCAGTCCCTTTGGCCACTAAGGCTTATGCTAATTTGGGTTGCACTAAACCTTACAGACACAAGGGTCTGTACAGTGTGGGACATGTGCCCCCAGCCCTTCTGATGACATCAGTGATACAGGTCAAAACACAAGTCTGATCCACTGGGACAAAGATCTCCATCTGATGCTGTGGCAGGTCTAAGGATGTATGATTTCTGGTTTTCGTATAGGATCCTTTGTTTTCTGCCTGATGCTGCTCTCACTGCACCATGCCTTCTACTGAGCTCCAAGGCAGAGTCCTGTGCTAACTTTTCTGCCTTGCTCACCAGCACATGTATCTTGCTCCCTCTTCACTGCCCAAGGTTAGGGCAGGGGTGGTAGAGGCCATCCCTTGGCCCCTGCTAAAAATACATGTTTTGCAAAGAGGAATTATGTAATTGCTTTTGATGCTTCACACATTAAAAACAGGTAAATGATACTTGAGTGAAGCTTGCAAGTTATTGAATAACAAGTCATTCAAGCATGATTAGCAGCCTGTCTTCCCACAGTATGTGTGTACTGGGGTAGAAGTGAAAGCTACAGAATAGACTGACTTCCTTTTTATTCAGCCCAAAATAAATACCTTAAAAGTCTGTCATGAATTTCTGTAATTTGACCACTAATCTTGCTTCATCACAAAACAGGGGTGGTAATGGCTCATTGTTATTTTTCCCCAAACATTAAACTAATTATACAGCTATTAGAGGTATAATAGAGCCATAAAAAATACAGACTTTAGACATAATCTAATGAGAATCCCAGAGGACATAAGAGTCATTTTTATATTTTTTCCTCCCCTTTTTACTTACTTTGCCCTTCAAAGCAACATGTGTGGATGGGCAATGTCAAGGTGTGATAATGCAGGTATCAGCTGACAGGGAGCCACACAGGAAAAAAGGAATATGGAAACAATGTGTGATTACTAAGTTCACTTTTCAAAAAGGAACTGAATGGTAGTGAGCATTAGATGATTAAAGATATTTACAAAGTTTTAAGCAAAAAACTGCAAAAAATGAAAAACAGGACTTTATGGTATTCTGGCTAGAAGCCCAGCAGAATGCTCAAGGCTGGGAAAGAAACAAAAGCTAATACTATTTTTTCAGGTAAAATTGTACCGTTTTGCTATATCCCAGGTCCAAGTCTCTCTGGAAGAAAGATATCCCATGAATTAGATATTAAGGAAAAGTACCTTTAATAATCAAATAATGTTCTCTTGTTATAATTTGGATAATTGTTTATATACAAATCATTTGCTCCCTGATATACAAGGAATGGCTACACTATATATCAAGACAAAAACATGACAGTGGGTTTAGCTTTTGTATTCTTTTTCTTATTGATTGAAATACTATTGATTTAATAATGTTTTTGTTCTGTTCCTGGTCACATTACTTAGAATATAATATATTTTAAAATATTAATATAACTCGTGTTATCCTGACACAAATTAAATGCCAATGCCATTGTTGTAATTTATTCCACTCTTACGTGTTTGATAAAGAAAAAAAATAATACTAATGGATCTGTAGATATGTCTTCTACTCAAAACCAAATATCTACTTATTGGATAAAATTTAACCTCTGGGGGCTAGGGTTGTGGCTCAGTGGTAGAGCACTTTCCTAGGATGTGTGAGGCACTGGGTTTGATTCTCAGCATTGCGTATAAATAAACGAATAAAATTAAGATCCATCAACATCTAAAAAAGAGAAAAAAAATTAACTTCTGAATTTAAAACAGTATTTTGGTTTTAGATATTTTACAAGATATTTTTAATAATTGCCAGATTACATTTCAAAACAGAAAAGTATGATGGCAAAGAGTTTGCATTTTATAGAGTTGATAATCTTGGATTGACTCCTGATTCATGTCTACTCTGCTTGAAGTCCAGAAGGGTACTCCAAGACAATGTGCATTGTGTCTGATCTGTTCTTTTAAGGCTTAAATGTAATACAGAATACAAAGTATCCATCATGATAGCTGAAGCATGTAAATTCTTAATAAATGGTGGGAGCTGTTGGTGGTGGTATCCTTAAGTAACTATCATTATCATCAATAGCATCACAAAAATCAAAGCTTGGGACAGATAAAGGCCAACACTGAGGATTCATACTATTGTTAGGTCCAGACATAAAATTGGCTCCAGCAATCACTGGATTATGCACATATGATCTGTTAATTTTAAAATCCAAGTCATGCAAAATTAAATGTTTGATGACTTCTAAACAGATAATCAAATTACAGTTGTAAAGAGTAAAATATCCAGCAGCTACCTTAAAAAATAAAAACCCAATCATGTTTACTGTACTCAGGTTTACAGTCCTCCCATGACTTCTCATTGAACTTATAAATTTGAGATTCTAAAACACCCTCCAAAGCTCTGCTTGATGTAGCTCCTTCCTCCCCTTGAACCTCCCTGTCTTCCTTTTCCTCTTCTCCCTCATTCATTCTGTTTACCAGGCACATACTTCTGTTGTTTGTGTCTTTGTTCTAGAACATGCCCACTGTCACTTCAATCATGTCACCATTTCTTTCCTGGTACATATGTCTATCAAACACTGTCTGGTGTGTGTGTGTGTGTGTGTGTGTGTGTGTGCATGTGTTTGCTTGTTTACTGTTAGTTTTCCATCACCTTATAAAATGGGACATTCATAAGACCAAAGACAATTGACATAATTCATAAATTTTTGGAACTTCAGTCCTGAGAACATTGACTGGCACATGGTTGAACTCAATAAATATTTAATGAAATAATAAATAAATGCATAAGTAAATTAAATATACCAAAGTCTGGTCCATTCATTTGGACAGTAATTTGGATACTGTCCTCAAAAGATATTTCCTCTTTTATTTTTATGCACTAAAAACTAAAACCATTGTTTACAGGTAGTATTCATTTTTATTTTCTCTAATATTTTCTACTTAGAACTTGATTTTATAATATGCAAATGAATTATAAGATCACTGTAGGGTAAGTCTTATTTTGTACACTTTTCTACATGCTTTTAAACTAGAATACCAAGTATCTGTAAAGTTAATCATGATGCTTTTGTAAGGTCAAAATTGTTATGCATGGAGACCTGGAGACAGGTTCTATCAGAATTTTTCATAAAACTAATCTCACAATAGTTTGAGAATTCAAGGCTCAGAGCCCATTTGTATTTTTCTCTTTAAAATGCTAGAGATTTTGTACTGGATAGAGTTTAGAGCAAAGCAGCAGAGCATGCATTTCCATAAACTGGTCTACTTGAAGGTATTTTAGTGCTTGCTTTTTCTACCTTTCCTATATTGCTGGCTTCAGAGGGTCAAAAGATTCAGGGTTCAAAACAGTGATCAGCTGAGACTATGGATTTGTCACCATGGCAACAAGCAAAGTAAATTCTTAAGCAAGGACAAGAGAAAAGATTGTCTCTTATTGTTTCACAATAAAAAAGGTATCAACAAAACAGAACTCTTTCAAGATGGGCACATAATCCTGTTGTAAAGGTGACGAATATTACTTCTGATCCCCCTAATTTCTAGCATGTTATTCCTATGAACTAAAAATGCAGTGCTTTAGGAGACACTATGTCAATTTCGAGAAAACCCACTATTTTGCTTACTCTAAATTCCAATGCCATTTATTATATTAACTTCTAACTTTGATGTTCAAATTATTCAAGGTCAGAGTAGATATAATTGAAAGTTAATTACTCTTCATTTATGTGGATTGACACATAAGGAGTGGAAAAGACCTTTAAGTTAGCAAAGGGGGAAATATCAGAAATCAGAAGAGCATCTCATAAAACCTTTTGCATTTCAGAAGTCAGTGAAGGAGGCTCAGAAATGCAGTTACCTATATAGAGAATATTCACTTACTTACTTACCTGAAGCAAAACAAACTAGATAGGAGTTGGGAATTCTGCCTTAGGAATTCAGCATTAGGAAGCCCTTGCTGGTTGATGTCCACTCTGAGCTGCCTCACAGGCACACAGAGAATTGGAACTCATCTACGCAATTGAGAGATGTAACATGTATGAGATTAGAGTGGCAGTTGGCATCAAGCTCTGAGGACAGCACTAATCACATGATACTATTAGGACTATTAACTTTCTGTCATCCCAATCTAGATTGTGAGATCCATGTGGGAGGGGATTGAGTATGATCATCTTTTTAAGATTAAATCTCTAACCACAGTGCCTGGTATTTTAAAAGTTGCTAAATAAATGTGCATTATGGAATGAACGAATGAATGAAATGACTGAATAAATAAATTCTAAATGGGGTTCAGCATTCTATCCACTTCTTTCCACTCTTCTGTCTTTGATAATGACTCCTAGGCACTTTAATTTCAATACTTGGGATATTGAAGCAAGAGGACAGCAAGTTCAAGGCAACTAAAAAAGAGCTTGTCCCAAAATTTTAATAATAATAATAATAAGGGCTGGGGATGTAGTTTAGTGGTAGAGTCCCCTTGGGTTCAATCCTTAGTACTACCAAAAACAGTACAATGAAATTTATTGTATGTTCCCTAAACATATAGTCTCTTGAATTTTTATAGAATAAGATGTGTCTTTCCAATATTATTTTTATTTTTTATTGTTCTTTTTAAAATAATTTCATCTTCCTTCCAAACACAAAAACTGAATCATTGTAATTGCTTTTAACTATCACTTCTTCAACTATGGTTTATGCTTTTTTTTTCCTTCTGTCTTCCTTTCTTGTTTATGAGGAGAAGAACAAAAATGACATTCAAAATCATAGGTATGGCTGCAGCAAAATTTTAATGTCTGGGTTTGAGTGAATTGTTGTTCATCAATTAACACTCTATTGAGGAAGAGAACATTCAGGGCACTGTCTATGGTAAGTATGAATAGAGAGAGGCTCTGATACTCACTTCTCAGGACCTTTTGGTTTGACAGAGGACATGCAGAATACTCTATAGTAGCTATGTGGGATACACAGTGAGAGAGGCCCAAAAGCACTGCGGACTTTGGCCAAGGGGTAGGATCACTCCCTTATAAGAGGACCTCATGGGGCAGATGGCATTTGAAGGACACCTGAAAAATCAATATGTTTATAATAAAAGACACTTCAGATGCAACAAATTTTAGGAGTGGAAGTGTAGAATAAGAAAGGTGCAGAACATGTTTTGTATTTGCTGAGTATGTAAGCAGAAAAGGAAATTCATTTAACCCATTAGTTATGTTTCTTCAGCTATTAAAAGTTATGATATTACATCACTAAAAGTATCTTCCCTTAGCGTACTGGACACAAAAACAGTCCTGAGAATGATTTGAAACCTGTCTTTACTTTTCTATTCAACATCGCAGTTGAGCCCACTTCAGATGGACCCTGAATTTCTGTTTTCTTCCCTATTCTAAGTAACTCCTGTATCTTAACATTTGACTGATTTCTTCTGCCGGGTTGATGCTTCATTTTTCTCTCAACATCTTGTCAGGGTGGTGCTGGTTCAACCCAGGTTTATCTTCAGTGGAATAGGGGTCTGAGGATAGGAAATGGAGTTGGTAGGAGGGAAGAGTCATTTTACAGCATGTGGGCAGGAAACTGGGCTGAAGAAAAGAAGCATTGTATGATCCCATCCTCAAAATGAAAAATTTACAGCCTTCCTGCTTCTAAGATTGGCTATATCTTCAATTATAACTTATTTAACTTTATGGCATTACTGTAAAGTATTTGGGTAAAAATTCCTTAAAGGGTGATCATATGCTCCACTTCAAGATGAGGGTATATATATAGGGCAGGATTGATAGAAGCAGGGAAATATTCCATACAGAATTAGTGCAGCATCCAACCAAGAAAGCAGGTTAAGGCCAGCTGGTGGAAATATTTTGCAAATCATATTTTTACAAAATGACCACAATAATGCACATTCTCCATTCTTCCAGAACATTCCCATTTCCCATAAAGACATGGATTCTATTTCCTCTAGAACATGGATGGTTTCCATACTTCTCTAGCCAATGAAGTTTTGTACAAAAGATGTCATGTCATGTCATTTCCAAGGTTAGGTTATCAAGAGGCTGGAGATTCTGCTTGACTTTTCTTTGCTTGGAACTCTTGCCCTTGGATGTCAATCACCAAGGAGGAAGCCCAAACTAGGCCATGCAGAGAGAATACATTAAAAGACTCAAATAAGGAGGATGAGGTAGCATCAATTGCTAGACATGTGAGTGATTGAGTATTCAGATGAATCCTGATCCCAGCTTCTCAGTCTTCCAGAGGAGGCCCTCAGCATCCTAGAATGAGAAAAGTCATCCCACTATGTTTCTTCCAAATTCCCAACCCAGGAATTTCTGAGCATGATAAATACTTGTTTAATGACACTAAATTTGGGAGTAATTTGTTATGTACTGAAACTAGATCTATGAATGACAGAGTTGGAACCATTTTTTTTAATCTATTGAAAGTTTTCATAAAGGAAATACCTTATCTGCCTTGCATTTAAAAATGCCCAATCTTATCCCAGGGGCTTGAGAGGCTGAGGCAGGAGGATTGCAAGTTCAAAGCCAGCCTCGGTAAAAGTGAAGTGCTAAGGAACTCAGTGAGACCCTGTCTGTAAATAAAGTACAAAATAGGGCTGGGGATGTGTTTCAGTGGTTGAGTGCCCTTGATTTCAATCCTAGGTACCAAAAAAACGGCAATAATGGCATTCAAAAAAAATAGATGTCCATCCTTATGAGAAGGCAACAGATTTATCAGAAAGGAAGGGAATGGAAAAAATGATGCTAAGAAGGTTTCCAAGAAATACATCATTTTTTTATTGTAATGTTGTCATTGTGGGAACATCATGGAATATAATTACACAAACTAGTACATGTATTTTAGGTGATGTAATCCTAGGGACTACTATCGTATATACAATCCATCATTAACTAAGATGTTATTCAGCTCTACATAACTGTATTAGCATATATATGTATGGTTATTGTGACATGGCCCAAAGCAGGAAAATAGAGATTTTCAGAAGCATAACTTCATTAAATTTTATTTTTTCAATCAACCTGTTTAAATAAAATTTTAGAGGCCTGCCTATGCCACTATATTTATCTACTAGATAAATAAACCAAAAGGTTATTACAGTAGAGACTACACAGGATTTTCCTGTGCTCTCAAGATATCTATAAATGGAAACTGTTTAAATAGTATATTGATAAGAAGCTTATGATAAAAAAATCTAAGAATGAAAAAATCCCAGGAAGCTAGAGTTTACACCACACATACCATCTGAAGTTATTATCCCTTTAGTAATTGTGTACATAAAGATACAGATTGAATTTCAAAAGTTCACAGGAAGTATTCAGGAAGCCAAGAACAATTCTCTTGTTGTAATTTCTGATTTACACAAATGCACTTCAGAACAGCAGACAAGAGCACTTGTATTTCCCACTCATTTAAAGACCACTGTGTGAGCCCAAATCCACATGGTTCGGTGCTCCCGGTTATTAACATTTTGTTCTGTCATTTGCCCGTATTTGTTGAACAGTTTTTAATTGCTATTTTCCTTTTCTACTTAAACAGTAGTCTTTGTAAATGAAAAGAAAATTTGGCATAACATTTCTTCTTTTGCATTGCAAATTTAAAATGAAAACTGTGATCATCTTCTGAACAACCACTCAGATTACTTTTCCTTCATCATGGGAAAATAGATTTTTGAAAAAGTGTCAGCTACCACTTGACTCCAGCAAATCATTGTTACCGTACCTGTTGCCTTGGAGTGGGTGGTTGAATATGTTATTTGTTTCCTACAGAAATAGTTTTAAAATATGGAGAGCTTGATTTTGACATTATTCAAAGTTGAATTTAGTTGTATCTATGGAGATTTTTTAAAATTGTAATTGTAGAAATAAGCAAAACAAAATACAACAAGTATTGTTAAGGATGTGGAGAAATTGCATCCCTATTGGTGGGAATGCAAAATAGTGAAACTGTTATGGAAAATAGTATGGAGGCTTCTCAAAAATTTTAAGTAATACTACCATATGATCCAACATATTTCTGGGTACATATATCCAAAAGGATTTAAATAAGGATTTCAAAACGATATTTGCACTTTTATGTTCATTGCAGCACTATTCATAATAGCCAGGATGTAGAAATAACATATGTGTCCAATCACAGATAAATGGATAAAGAAAATGTGTATAATGGAATCCTATTCTGCCTTTAAAAAGAAATTCTGCAAGATATGAAAACATGGATGATATTGAGGATGTTATGCAACAAGAAATAAGCTAGTCTCAGAAAGAAAAATACCACACAATTCCACATATACGAAGAATCTAAAATAGACCAAGTCATAAACTCAAGAGTGGAGTGGTTGTTGCCAGGAACTGGGTAGAGAGAAAAATGGGGAATTACTAACCAGTGGGCATTTAGTTTCAGTTCAGCAAGATGAATAAACTGTAGAAATCTGTTGTACAACAGTGTGCCTATAGTCTGAAATAACTGTTTTGCACAGTTAAAACTTTGTGAAGAGGGAAAATCTTATGCTACATGTTCTTATAATAAAATGAAACTACAAAAGGAAGTCAATGAAATATTTCACTCCCACTCTAGTTTTAATGTTTCATGTATAGGTCCCAAAAGGGATTCATTTCAGTGTTCCAATTTCCTACATTAATTCTTCATAGTAAACTTTGCTTTTTTAGAGGCAATTAGATAGAATTGAATTTTTTCCTTGTAACTTGTCATTTTACTTTAAAGAGTAAGATTTGTTTGGATAAATTAAGTAGAATCCTAATACTTATGACTCTAATTTTAAAAATCAACTCAGAAATATTGAATATCCATTTTCTGCTAAGCACAGAGAATAAAGTTTTGAACCCAAAAGGTACATTTTCCACATTCATGTAGTTCTCCCTATAAAAGAGAAGGCTACCAATAGGTAAATAAGCACACAGTTTATAATTACCACTGTAATAAATACTATGGACTGCAAATTGGTGCAGACAATGTGGAAAGCAGTATGGAGATTTCTTGGAAAATTGGGAATGGAACCACCATTTGACCCAGCTGTCCCTCTCCTTGGTCTATTCCCAAAGGACTTAAAATCAGCATACTACAGGGAAACAGCCACATCAATGTTTATAGCAGCACTATTCACAATAGCTAAACTGTGGAACCAACTTAGATTCCCCTCAGTGGATGAATGGATAAAAAAAAATGTGGCGTATATACAGAATGGAATTTTACTCAGCAATAAAAGAGAATAAAATCATGGCATTTGCAGGTAAATGGATGGCATTGGAGAAAATAATGCTAAGTGAAATTAGCCAATCCCAAGAGACCAAATGCCGAATATTTTCTTTGATATAAGGAAACTGGTTCATAGTGGGATAGGGAGAAGGATCATGGGAGGAACAGACAGATTCTATATAGGGCAGAGGATTTGGAGGGAAAGGAAGGGGCATGGGGTTATTAATGATGGTGGGATGTGATGATCATTACCATCCAAAGTACATGTATGAAGACATGAATTGATGTGAATATACTATGTATACAACCAGAGATATGAAAAATTTTGCTCTATATATGTAATAAGAGTTGTAATACATTCTGCTGTCATATATAAATTAAAAAACACATAAAAAATAAATAAATACTATGGAGAAAAACAGCAGTGAATAATTAAGTTAGCTTTCTATTACTGTAACAAAAAGCCTGATATAATCAACTTAAAAAGAGGAAAGGTTTATCGTAGTTCACTATTGCGAAGGTTTCAGTACATGCTTCATTGGTCTGTCACTTTGGGCTCAGTAGTGAAACAGTACATCATGGTGGGAGCTTGTGGCAGAAGCAGCATCTCACCTCATAGCAGCCAGGAAGTAAAGGAAAAAGGAACTGGGGTCTTGATATCCTCTAAAGGGCACTCCCTCCATGACCTCACTTCCTCCCACTAGGTCTCAGCTGTTAAAAGTGCTGCCACCTCCCAATAGCACCACAGGCTGGAGTCCAAGACTCTAACACATGGGTCTTTGGGGGACACTTATCTTAACCACAGCAACAGTGATAGAATCAAAGAGCAGGGGGTGGACTTACACACAGGATGAAGGGAAGTTTCTTCATAGAACGAGATGAAACCTACTGAAAAGAAGTGAACCAAGTGAAGGGGGAGTGTGACATTCCAGACAGACTCTGTGCCTCCAGAGGCTTTGAGACAGGAAAGGGAGTGGTGTAATCCTGGGATGCAGAACCAGGTCTGAGTACAATGAGATAGAGAGAGGGAAATGAGTTGCAGGAAGGTAGGCAGAGGCCAGATAGTGCAGGGGCTTATAATCCACATATATACAAATACTAATAGGAGTATAGCATAATTGATTAATTTATTTCTTTGATTTCTCTAGCTTGCAAGAGGTGATTCCTTTGAGGACACAGGCATGGAGTGCAGGGAAGTCTCCCTGCTAAGGTCGTGGTTCAGAATATATACTGGGACTTGAAAAGCAATGGAGATTGTAAATATCAGCAATTCTGCTTTCCATCTGTGTGTCTTGTCTAAATCACTCACATTTTTGTGTGTTTTATAATTTTACTTTTGTCTATTATCCAAATCAAGTTTTAGTTTCTACTTCAATTTCTCTGAACATCTATAATCACAATAATATAATTTTTTATTTATTCCTTCAACAAAAATGAAGAATTATACCAAGGTGAAGACATTATAGCTGTCATCCTCTGTCACCCTGTCTCTACTCTCATATCTGTTTCTAAACCTTTTAGGTCACTAAGCCATATAATCATTCTTTATTCATGGTATCATCTTCTTCTTGTGTGTAAAATATAAAAATATATGTGTATATTGCTTTACTAAATTTTATATTCAATAACAGCTATTAAAGTAAAATGTTTCTTTAAGCTGTTGGGCTTGAGATAGCATCATAGAAGCAGGGACATTTCATTTTCATGCTTCAATTATTAGGATCCGGAGTATTATCTAAATTTATTGCAGCTTCTTGAAAATTATAAGTAACATTTATGAGAAAACAAAAAATAATTTTTAAAAGTAAAACACTGGCTTCTATATTTGCTGTCTGTATATAGTTGTGTGTGTGTTTGTGTGTGTGCACTCACATATATACATACCCATGTTTATACCTATATTATATATTATATATAAACATATACATGTGTGTATATATATACACACACACATAGAGAGAACATAATATACACATCAAAAAAAGATATATGTCCAATGTAATTCTTCATTTCTTAAAATGGACTAATAGAGTTCCTAAAATTAGAGTACAGTTTTTGCATATTTAGTATTTTGATTAGGTATGCATGCAAAATATAATTTCTTTTACTCATTTTTAGAGACAGATTCACAAATGTCTTTCTTACGTCTTCCTACTCTTTGGTTTGCTGTTGTCAGGATTGCACAAGATCTCATTAAACTTCTATCCTTCTCCTCTCAATGGATACATTACACTCACTCTTTTAAAAACGTCTTTTTGAGGTCACTGCTCATGATCTTGCTACAAGATGAATTCTCCATTGCTTCTGGTAAGAAAGACAACACTTAGCAACCCCACTCTGGAGTGAGTGAGTTTCTGAGAAGATCTTTCTTTACCCTGCTTTCGATATTTCTAAATTTTCTCATTGCCCATAATGACAAACTCCATTGTTTGCATAAAACTTTTGTTCTTATAAGAGTTTTGTGTTGAACTCAGAAAAATGAATTCACATTAAAACAATAAATAGTGAGAACTTGTGACTGACAATACAGTCACATATATTTAAAAACTGTCATAGCAGTTGTGACACAGTAGTATGAGAATGCCTGTTTTCCATTACAGATATAGATATTTCCCTTAGTTTAGATACAAATATGATCAATTATTTTAATAAATGTATATGATGTTCTTAAAAAAAGATAATAGTTAAATAAATTAACTGATAAAAGGTAAATTGATTATTGATAATATATACAGGCCTTTTGCCATGATGATAATCTTTACAGGGTGTTGTACACATAGATAATATATTATCAGTATCTATTAGTTTTATCAAATCTATCAATATTTATTATATCAGTTTGTTTCTGAACATGGTCGTGAGAAAAAACAATTTAATAAAATATGTGTTCTCTTTTGGGGGCAGGTGGGGAGGTTCTTTTTATTATACAGGACAGTAGAATCTATCTTGATATACAATCATGGAACGTATCTTACACTAATTAAGATCCCAGTATTGTAGATGTATATGGTGAGACTCACTGCGGTGTGTGCATATATGTACATAGGAAAGATATGTCGGATTCATTAAAACATGTCTACTTGTACTGCTAGCCTATCGTTTGAAAACTGGTTCCCGTAAGGCAAGTAAATAAGGGGAAAACATAAACAAATGAACAATAAAGAATTTAAAAGTCACATCGCAGTCTATTCCATATGTAGCAATTCAGTCCTTTGTTTCACACATGAAAATATTAAGTATTGGATAATATATATACACACACATACACATGCATGGGAGTGCACACACACACTCATCAATGAGATATATACAATCTCATTGATTTTCAAAACCAAGGAAAATATTTTTTGAAAGAAGTGTTTACATTTGCTAAAATGTTAACTTGCTTACAATGATCCTACTTCCTACTTTTCAAGTCACACAGCACCCACTGTACGCTGTCTTTCACAATACGTGCAACAATTTTATCCCCTCTCTTGGTCCCTGATTTCTTCAAAGGGATTTTCCAGATCAATACATATATTATTATCTCTGAAAAGCACTGATAGAAAGCCAAAAACTAGGGGTCGCATGCATGAACACCTATTCCCACCCTTTGGGTTGATCCCTGAAAGTCTGAATGTTTAATACATGTTTTTTGGTGTTTTCTTTTTTTTTTTTTTTGTATATATATAATGAGGATGGTAGTAAAGATGCTTAGTATCTGATCCATCAACTCAGAATCATGATTTTTACATAACAGTACTGTGATCTAGTTCACTAATTTTTATTCCAGCAAAGGAACCCTTTCTGAGTGCTTAGGTCTTCCCTGGTGCCTGCCACCTCATTATCTCAGGGTTTGAGGTAAGTTGCTTAGTGGGCAGCTGTCAGCTGATGAGGCCTACAGGGTCAAGTTGAAGAGCTAGACACTCAAGACCTGTCAGCACAAAGGTCAGCGATTCTCAATGCAGGCTGCACTTTTAACCAACACTGACATTTGGTTTGGAAGCTCACATTAATTCAAACAGAATCTGGGGCAGAGGGAGCCTGGACACAGGTGTTTAAAAACTTCCCAGGGGATGTTCTTCATTAGGACAGGGTTGAGAAACAAGGGAGTGAGTCATTTTTTAGGCAGAAAAGGAATCAGGTCCCTGGTTGCCCTGCTCCACGGGCAGGCTTTGGGCACAGGGACTTTAACTTGATAATGTTTCTTTTCGTTAGATCTCAGTTCTCACCATAGTCAGAATACCAACAGCACCAGCATCTGGCCACTTGTTAGATGTAAACATCTGGATCCTCCACTCAACCTACTGACACAAACTATTTCTAGGATGTCGCCCAGAATTCTGAGTATTAAAAAGCTTTCCAGATGATTCATGTACATTAAAGTTCAAGAATCATTAAGATCAAGGCTTGAGCACTTCAGATAAAGCCTTGGCTGACAGATATTTGGAGTGGGACAGTTATAGCTCTGCTAATCACCACGTGGGCAGAGCGTAAGTAAAAGTTATCTGATCAAACCCAGACCTACATGTTCTCTGGGCTTCTATTCCTTCCTTTCCAGAATGAAGTAGCTGACTTGGGTAACATTTTGTTTTTCTAAGAGCCTTTCAAGAATAGTGGGGGACTTGCCATAAATGTTTATATCCCACAGTTAATGCTCTTCCAAATCATGTTTTGTAAGCATTTCTATTCCTTCAGTTGCTATAATTTCTGAGGCAAAATGGCTTCTCTCAATGTCCTGAGTAGATTCACATAACTGCTTCTTCTCCATTAATTAAAATTAGATACAGAGCAATCTATTCCCAGGCTGTTTCTTTCCTATCCAAAGATAGGAAATACACTACTTAATAATACAATTAGTATTAAGACAAGAAAACATATTTTATATTGCCAATGTAAAATAATGATTCTGTTTAAGGGAAATAAAAAATAGTTTATTCTGAGGCAAATATGAATGATCTTGGCCTGGGGACATGGATTCAAGTTACCCTGGATGACATGTTCCATCCTGGAAAAGGTTACGTGAACTATAATCACAAAGGGAGATAAAGTCATAAATCAATGCATTTATTAATGACATTGATGGGAGCATCAGGCAGGAATATCTTCTGTAAGATTCAGATATTATAGCAGTCTTAGCGCTAGGGCTGGTGGGGAAATCTGCCATCCATTCTGAGAAGCTTCTCCTTTCATTATGAGAATGTGAGGTCAGACAACAGCAGTTAAGGTCAAGGACTATTAAAGGGCCTGAGATAGCCCCAGGTGATTCTGGCTCTCCACCTACAACATTTCAACTCTCCACAGACATGACATTCCAGTTAGCCAAGGTCAAACAGTCAATAGGATCTTCAGTATAGATGCAGCTTCTTTACAGAACTTAAGTCCACAAATTCAGCTACAAATTGATTAAGACTTCTGGAGCAGGGCAGATAGGTAGACTTTGTATCACTTTCCTACCTTCACTCTTCACTCTCTCCCAGGATTTTATCTTTTCAAGGAAATCATTCATTTTCTCTCTGGTCTGAAACTTTTTAATATCTGTTCATGGTTACCCTCACATCTGGATTTCTTTGGTAAAATGCAAATTTTTTCCACCAAATTTCTACTCTCAATTCTCTGAATTTCTATACAACTGTAAAACTGCTTCCTTTTTCTATTAAATCTGTTTTATTTTGCATTTTGATAAGCTATGTCTTTTTGTTCTTGCACATCACGAACCCCATCCCATCAAGTTTTAGTAATATCTCTCTGTTTGAGTATGCTTCCTTGGATTAAAATCAGGATAGAAATTCTAGCCTGGAATTTTGAATATTTGGACATAGTTATCTGGAGCTAAGCATGGAGAAATTAAATACTAAAGAGTTAAAATTCTCTGTCCACGAAAACAGAGAAATAGAAGAATGGAAGGGACTTCAGCTTTGGGTAGTTCTGAAAACTACCTATTTTGTGGGTTTTCTTTTCATGTGTAATAAGCATTATTTGACCTAATAATTACTGAAAATTTTTGAACTAGCTATTTTTGTCCTTCATACTACAGTTTAATTACCTTTCCTTGAACCGCCAATTATACCACCAGAAGCATATTGTTGGCAATGTAATCCAGAATGGAAACATCTGAATTATGTTTATCAGAATTAACAACATAGGTCTTTAAGCCTACTATTATTTTCCAGAATCTTAACCTCCCAGTGGAATCATACCATAACCATGTTTCCATCCTTTCTAAGTCTTGCCTTTGGGAGAAATTTTGTTTCCTTAGGAAACAAAGTTCTCTAACTTCACCTGCAAGTGAACACTGACTTTCTGATAGAGTAGTTCTGCTCAAGAAACTGCAATTCCAACAAACTTCCAGATGCCAGTGCTGGTACTGTGATCATATTTTGAGAATCTCCATTAAGGTATCTTGCTTTGATGAGATAAAAAATAAATGATCTTAATATGTAAAAATTGCTCTATAACTGTTCACCATATTCATTTCTAATGTCTTGTTTCTCCCCATAATAGACAATGATCATCTTAATATATTGAGCCATATGTAATTTTTGAGCTTGAGCCTAATTATTCCTTTGGCTAAAACCCTTCAGAATCTTTCCATTACTTTTGAGGTAAAAACCCACTAACTTCCCATCATCATGGATCACAAGGCTCAGCATAATCCATCTACTTGCTGATTTACCAGCCTCATCCCGAGGCCCTCTCCCATCTATTGATTCTGGGGTTGCCCAACTCCAGCTTTCCGGGGCCAAGTGTAGAAGACACCTCTAAGAGGCCTTCTTTGACCTCCACCTGTATCAGGGCTCCCAAAAATACTTCTAGGTAGTTTTCCTTGTTTGCCTAAGATTCACAGATTTCTTGGAAAATAAAACTTTTAGTGCTAAAATCAGGACTGCCACAGCCAAATCAGGAAGATTGATCATGTTATCTACCCTCCTGATGCAAATTTTACATTTTCTTTATACCAGCTGCATAATTTATAATTGTATATTGTGTGATATTTTTTAAAGTGCTTGTTGTCTATATTAGATTATATGTCCACCAGGTAAGATGTAGTATCTAGTTTTATCAACCCTCTTATCCCCACAGGTACTTAACACAAAGTACCTGCTCAATAATTGCTACTTTTGCTAGAATCACCTGTATTACTGGCTACCTCTGCTGCAATGGGAAGTGGAGGATGATGTCACATGTTACAAAATAATCAGTATTTTTTTCTCACCTTTTAAAACACATTTCATCTTATCAGAACATTTCAGAAATAGCATCTCTCTTCCTGTGGTCCCTAGACATTGTTAATGGTTAAATTAGCTAGCAGTTAGCTAAAATCTACCAACTCCACTTATGTATCCAGTTACAGAGTTTTGATTTTCTTGGCTAAGAAAATATTCAGTAAAAGCAACACACACATTTATATACCTGATCTAGTGAACTGATGCCCCAAATCCTTTATTATTAATAAAAGTTAGTTATATCTAATTATGTACACATGTATACTTGTTAGTAAATATGCCAAACTCTGGGCTAAGCACAAAGTATGTATTTCTTTTTTAAAAAATACACCTTATAAGATGGATACTTTTATTTTTCACATTTCACCAATAAAGGTGACTTAGAAAAATAAGCATTATACCCAAAGTCACACATATATTAAGTGGGTGAGCCAGGTTTATAACTTGGATCCATCCATCTCAACTAAGTCCAGGCTTTTTTCTATCTCTTTGACAGAAAATGATAGGATTGACTCCTATCAATAAGGATTTACTTGCCTGGATTAGGGTAATGATCATCTGGCCCAGATAAACTGCTTTTTTGGAAATTAACTGTACTGTACTATAGAGGTGTAATCTCATTTAATCATCACAATTCATGGGTAGATAGTGAAATTTCCCACTCTTTATAGGTGACAGGACAGGGGCACAAAAAAACATAAGAAGAAAATTTTCCCTAAGGTCACACAGCTGATAAGTGATAGAGCTGGAATTGAAATAAAAAACCACTTGGTTGATAAGATATATTTGTTAATGGTTTTCCTTCTCAAATTCTCAAACTGACCGTGGATTAAAAGTTTTCAGCAATATTCTTCAGGTATCTTTTCCTTATTTCCGTAATACTCAGCACAGTTGGGTACCAGAATGTATGGAATGGTCTCTGTCTAGGGACTTGGATAACTTGGAGGGCACTTAGTAAGTGAGGCTACCTCTGGGTACTCACTTGTACACTTCTGCTCCCCTTAGCAGGGTGTCAGGGAGCCGGTAAAGTTTTCCTTCCTCTGGAGAAAAACCCATCCTTTTCTCTCCCAGATATCTGACAGTCATAAAAGTGACTGGACTCTAGAAAGGAGGTCAGCACTTCTTCAACTTCCATTTGATATGAGAACCTTCAGGATAATGACCTCATCTTTCATGCATTTTATACCCCAAATGTGCACAGTGTTGGCTAGTTAACTAATGGGTAGCGTGAAACACACAATCACCTAGGTTCCTGTCATGACCTGAGACCAGACGTTGGTTGTTCACTGTCCTTCCTGTTCACTACTTTGTGACATTCCTCAATATGCATTTGTTTGTGGCCATGAATTGGGAATTAGGAAATTTATAAAGACTTGCAAAAATATTTTTCCCCTGAAAAAGTAGAAAAATGTTTTTAGTGTGAGTCATGTTTTTTTCCATTATTTCTTACACCTTTATTATATCAAGAACAGAAATGAAATTTTTTTAAACAATGAGGTAATGAAACAGTCCATCTTGAAAATGAAATTATAGGTTTGACCTAATAATCCATTTCATCTTAAGCTACCCCCTTTTCAGCATTTCCTTCATTCACATTTTTTTTCCTTAGAAGAGTTTCCCTTTCCTATAGTCAAGTTAACATCTTGAGAAAGTGATCTGAAGCAAAAGAACGTTCCAGTGTTTATAGAGGCAATCAAAACCCCAGAAAGAAACAGAGCTCCTTTTTAACACATGGAAAGAGTGATTAAATATATGTGAGCAGTAGAGATAAGAAAATAGACAACATCCACGGAAAAGGAAAAAGGGACTCAGGTGCATTTTCACTGAAGCCAGGGTTTCTTGCAAAGAGAGTGCTCTGCAATCTCAAATTAGGAGAAAAAACTCTCCCTGGCCAACAGTTGCTTCCAGCGGTTGGCAAGAGATTGAAGAAAGTTCTTCCTAACAGTGTCGAATGTCTTCAGTTTCACTCAACTGACACACAGGAGCCACATAACAATAATTGGCTCTGGTTGGCTCAACAAAGATGCTCTTGTGTTGGAATTAAGATGGAAATAAATTTCTTCTTCCACATTCTGGGAAAGGGAGACGGGGAGGCACATAGGCCTTCATCTTCACATCCTATTCTCCCTGTAAAGCATTTATAAAAACTAGTTTCCCCATCTTCTGAGCTGAAACACTTTGGCCATATTCTTGCTTATTACCCTCAGGGGAAAATCAATGACTAAACTTTTATAGTGAAATTGCATTTTGCCCAAAATAGAGTAGATGTTTAAGGAATAAATGAAAGCATTTCTTCTGGTAGGAATTCCAAAAGGATATCAGTCAGTCAGTAAAACTACTTCTAGTTTTGACAGTAGTCACCATTAGTGGCTTTCCAGCTGGGTTTAACGGGGAATAACTAACAAGGAAAGGGACAAGCCACAGATTTAAAAGAGGAAGGATTTTCTTCTCTTTGAGCCACAAATCCTTTCTCTCCTCAGAAAACTCAGAAGAAGGATATCAAAGTCATTGCCATCTGAATTGGGTACTGACATTCTTGCTGCACATAGTTCTATTTCAAGAGGGTTATTGGCTCATCTCAGCTACAAACCAAAGAATTAAGGCAAAATAATTTGCATCTAGAAATCGAAGACAAAAATACAGAGTTGGGTGAGCAGTCTTACTACAAATGTCACTGTGGGAAACAGAAAGGTATTTGCTCAAATATTTTCTCGGAGAGAATAAAAGTCATTGCTTCTGTTTGGAATCTAACGATATTTGAAAATTTTACTCCAAGTTTATTTCCTTTTGTTTTTCTTTTACTATAGAAATGGCAATCTAAATTACATATGGGTATATGTATTGGTTTCTTAGGACTCTAAAGTAAAATGCCCAAAACTGGGTAGTTTAAATAACAGAAATTTATTGTCTCACAATTCTGGAGGCTAAAAGTCCAAACTTAAGGTTATCAGTAGAGTTGGTTCCTCCTGAAGGAAAATCTGGTCCTGCCTCTCCCCTAGTTTCTGGTGGTCTGCTGGCAAGCCTTGGCGTGTACATATACCACTGCAACAACACCCTCATCTTCGCATCCTATTCTCCCTGTATTTCTGTCTCTTTGATTCATCTTCCCCATGCATGTGTGTCTCTGTGTTTGAATCCCCTGCCTCTTTAAAGGACATCAGTCATATTGGATTCATCCTAATGTTCTCATTGTAACTTGATCATTTCTGCAATTATCCTATTTCCAGATAAGGTCATAGTCTGAGGTACTGGGCTTAGGACTTCAACTTATCTTGAAATGATGCAAGTTCGCTGCCTGGTGGAAGCTTTCGAACTATAGGCCCATGACACCTGAAATCTGCAGAAGTAACTGTAGGTACTGAGATGCTGTTCACTTTGTAGACAGTGAAACAGTGACTTTTTGTAAAGAGAACCCACTGAAACGCCAGCTTCTACTTCCAGAAACCTTAGATGCTTTATCTAAAGAGAAAGAAGCTGTAGAAACTCCATGCACAGAGAAGACAAAATGGGCTGCTACTCTTTGTCTTCTTAGTCCAACTTCAAAGGCAGCAGGAAAAAGACTCCTTGCTCCACAGTGCTGCTCCCTGGTTCACATTATTTTAGCAGCATTATTAAAAAAAAGAAACACTTCTTTTTTGAAATTCATACTCAAACTATTCTTTCAATAGTTCATTATTCCCCATTTCCATGTACTATAATGATAAGTACCACTAACTCATGCTATTCCTTTCTATTACTTTCCTGTTCTGGGTATTATAACCAATTTGGCTAGAATTCTTTTATCTATGCACAGTTCAATTATTCTACTCTTTATGTATTACACACACACATATAGGTATCCAGCTGTATATGTGTGTGTATGCATATGTGTGTGTTTGTATAATATATATTGCTTTCAATAGACTGAAATTTTCCTGTATGTATGTATTTGAAATTTATAATCACCTACTTAGAAAATAACTTAAGGCAAATAAATTTTTACTAAAGGTTTTTGTTTCTGTCATTATTAATATTCATTTGCATCACAAAATTATCACTTTATTCTTAGCAAGTTTGAGCAAATTACTTAACTTCTTGTGCCAATTTCATCAAAACAGGGACTTATCTATCTGAATTTATTACAAGAGTAAACTTCCACAATTATTGGAGCTACCTAAGCAATGCAAGTCCAAGTCTACAGGGCAGGTAGTCAGGGAGGAAAGGTATCAAGCAGGCTGGAACTCCAGGGGCTCAAGACTCCACAGGCAGGAGTCTCTTAACCCAGGGAAGGTCTAAGCTGTCTTTTAAAAACCTTCTCAATAAGTCTGACCCACCCAGATTATCCAGGATAATATCTTTGGATTATAGTCAACTAATTAGGAAATTTAATCACATTTGCAAAATCTAATCACAGCAACACCAAGATTAGTATTTGCTTGAATAACTGGGAGAGAATGTCTCTTGCAGCTAACACTCTAGGCAGGAGCGCTGGGAACTGTTGTACAACTTAACAAGTAGACATACCAAAGGCCATCACAGGCAGGTGAGGTCATAGACACCATGATGGCCCATTTGCCATCATTTGGTGCCTGGTGATGTTATTTGCAGGCCAATCCATTAAAAAATCTGGGAGGTAAGACAAAAGCATTAATTAAAAGTGACAAATCAAAAGTATAAAAGAGATTATAGTTATTAAATCAAATCAACATTTGCCATATTTGTTATGAGGAAAATAAGTAGATACAACTAAGTAATGAAAAATGCTAAGATATTTTATACTATAATGCAAACAACACTTTTTACCTTGCTTAAGCCTCAGGCCTTTTATTTATTTTCCCCCACATTTTTTTTTGGTGCATTATAGTATTACATAAGGGTGGGATTTGTTGTTAAATGTTTGTACATGCACCCAATACAACTCTGTAATTTGGCTAATATCTTCAGCACTTTCCCCCTCATTCCCTGCCTCCTACTCCCTGGTCCCTTTCTTCTACTGATCCTCTTCTGATTTTCATGAGATTCCCCAAATTTCTTTTCCTTTATTCCTCTCAAGCTTCCGCATATAAGAGAAAACATACAAACCTTGACCTCCTGAGTTTGACTTCTCTTAATATAATGGTTTCTAGTTCCATCCATTTTTCTGCAAATGACATTATTTCATTTTTCTTTGAGTTAATGAAACTCCATTATGTAATATACCACATTTTTTAATCCTTTCATCTATTGATGGACACCTAAACTGGCTCCATAGTTTGGCTCTTGCAAATTGTGCTGCTATAAATGAGTATGCACTTCACTATAGTAAGATGACTTTAATTCTTTCAGGTGGATACTGAGAAGTGGAATAGATGGGTCATATGATGGCTCCATTTCTAGTTTTTTGAGGGAAACGTCCTACTGATTTCCATAGTGATTGTACTAATTTACAATCCCACCAACAATGTAAAAGTGTTCCTTTCTCTCCACATCCTCTCCAGCATTTATAATTATTTGTGTTCTTGATGACTGACATTCTGACTAGTGTGCGATAAAACTTCAGTGTAGCTTTGATTTGCATTTCCCTAACTGCTAATGATGTTGAACATTCCTTCATATATTTGTTGACCGTTTGTATTTCTTCTTTTGAGAAGTAAATCTGTTCATTGCTTTTGGTAGTATTGAAACCTCACACCTTTTAAATAGAAGATATAGGGCCATGCTGTTTCTGCTGTAAATATTAAATTCATGTTAACTAAAAATAAAATTTCAATTAATCTATATGCTTTCCAAGACATTAAGATTTAATTGATAAAATTTAGGGTGACAGATTATAAATGTGATTTTAGGAGAAAATAAGATAGAGTGTACTAAGTTAATTTTAGTAAATACCATTCATTGCAGGTCCATGAAAAGGGAACTTATATTCATTCCCATTAACCTTCATACAACCTGAAGGGTCGCTCAGCTGGAAAGTGGTTGATTTAGAATTTAGCTCAGATTAAACCCATCTGTAATCTGCATGCTTTGGACTATGCTATGATGCCTCTGAGAGTTATTTTGGGATTTCCACTTTGCTTACCTACTGATGAAGTCCATTTTTTTCCTTAATACTCACAGGATGAATGTAATTCCACCTTATCAGATGGTTAGCATTATACGTTTTGTTACTAATGAATATAAAGTCTTCTTTTTCCTGGTCCATTCCTCTTGGTCATCAGCTAATGAACAGGCATAGAGGACCTATTTTGAGGCCAAAGGTTTCCTTCCATGCACCCATAAATCCATTCTACATGAGCATCTATCTATTGTGTCCACCCCTAAGTCACCTCCATTTTTTGCTCAGGGACTGGGTTTTGATATCAAAGTAATTTGTGCACTTGTTCTCCTACACTACTTATGATATACCTCAAAATTCTGAACTGGCTGAAGATTTATAAAAATGCTAACTCCAAGCCAAATGATAATAATGTTCTCACCCATAAATATCACTGCAAGGAGTTTAAAAATCCAACTGCAGTGGTCCTTCCTGATCTGCAAGGGATATATTCCAAGACCCCCAGGGGGTTGCCTGAAATTTTGGGCAATACCAAACACTGTATATACTATCATTTTTTTTTCTATACTTACATATCTATAATAAAGCCTGAGTTAAAAATTAGGCACAGGAAAATATTAAAAAATAATAACTAACAAATGGAACAATTATAACGACATATGTAATAAAAGTTATATGAATATTCTCTGTGTCTCTTTCTCAAACACAGCCAATCTCACACTCAGCATCTCTCTCTCTGTGCTCTCCCTTCTTAGGATGATGTGTGATGATACTTAGAAGAAGCACCTGGACATCACACTTTCCAAGACCAAATTTCTTTCTCTTCCTTGTCACCCACTCCAGTATATTCTCACCCATTTACTTTCCTGACATTCCTTGGTTTTATCATTCACACGTATAGGGACATTATACTTGTCACTCACCTTTCAGATCTTTGGGAAGATAAATGGGATAATATGCTGAAGCCTACTGGAATCTTTGGAAACATGGTGTTATATATGCACAGGATCTCATCCTAATTTTTCTCCAGTTTGAAGGAAAATGAAATAAAATGAGCACAGCTGGGGCTTGAGTTAGGTAGAAATGAAGGGCTGAAGCGATCATTTGGGGAAAGACTCCCTCTCACTTTGAGCTCAGACTTTCTTCTCAAGTATCTTAAAGATGAAATCCTGAATGTTTTCCTTCCCTAATTGATTCACTGTATGTGATGATTTTCCCTGAAGCTCATTATAACTTCAGAGTTTCCTTTTATCATGTTAAAATTATACTTTTCTTAGCCATTTATAGAAACGTCCTTATAGAAAATGGAAGATTCCTAAAAATAAAGAATGCCAAGGTAAAGTAGGCAAGATAGCTTTTGTGAGAAGGAATGGGAAAAGAAGTAGCTTCCACCAATCTGTTCTTTCAAGGAAGAATGTCCAGATGTTAAAGTCAACATTCTTGAAATGATAGATGGACATACCAATACAAAAATCATTCCATTCTTCAGAGAGAGACTAGGAGACAGTCCTACATGTACTATTGGTGTGAGGAGAGGTAGAATTCACAAGGAAGTCACTTGAGCTTGGCCCCTTGGGCCCAAGTGCAGGGGAGCCTGCAGCCACCTTCAGAGCTAACTTTTTATGTAATACTTACTGTGCTTCTTACATTTACATATATGGTCTTATTTGACCTTCACATTAGTTTCTTCCTCTCCAAAATTAGGTTAAATATTTTTCCTGAGTTCGCACAGTTGGGAAGTAGAACTGCCTAGATTGAAAGTCATCTAGCACAAGTCTGTGCCTATCATTGTTTTATTACACTGTGTCTGAGAAAGAAGAAGGAATTCAGAAGCCAATCTTACACTCAGCATATCCCCGCCCCCTCTCTTTCATCTATCTTGTTAGTGTGAACATGTGACTAAGTCCTCCACCAGGCTGCAAGCTTTTTTGAATGGAGCTTATACATCTATACATCTTTGTGGGAAATGCAGGCTCAAACTTCACTTGTGTGCATAGGAAGGATGTCTTCAATAAATGTCTGCAAAGGAGACACTGTTATCTCCTCGGTGTAGATTAGGAATTGAGGTTTAAAGTGCAAAGTAAAGTGCCCACAGTCCTGAAGCTGGTAAGGAGCAAAGCTAAGATTTAGGCCAGGACTTCTGACTCCAGTCCGTGGTTCTTCCTGGGATTCTGTAACCTACCCTGTGCCTTCCCTCTGTTACCCAGGTTTCCAATGTTACAAAATTCTTGATCGTACATTAATGTCTTTAGAGGGAAGGTGTTAAGCACATTGAACCAACAGACATCTCTCAACTGCAAAAGTCAGAGCAGTAAATAGAAAGTTATGGAGTTCCTACAAGATACCAGGCATATTGCATTGCTAACTTCATCCAATATAACCGTTGCAGCTATTCCATGTTGTAATGACTATGGCTCCATTTTATGGATGAGCAAACTTAAGTCCAAGAGCAATAAGTTATTCATCCAAGGTTATACACCATGAAAACCCAGGTCAACCTACTACTCTAAAATTCAAGTTTATTCAACTACATTAAAAAGGGTGACATAGTACAATGTCTCTCAAAGCTTTATTTTAATCTAGTTGTGTAGTGAATGACAAAGACTATTTCTATTTTCCTTATATTTAAAAAAATCAGATTTTATTGGATCCTTTTATAGTTGTAAACTCTATTGTCAAAATAGTATTTTCATTGATATATTTGAATGTCATCACTACTCATTCATGAAATGAACTGGAAAATAACAGAAGCTTGTATAAGAAATAATGGGCTTTCTGAGTGGGCTAGAATTCTTGCTCTGTACTCTTTTACCTTCGACCAGTCTTGGAGGGCACACCAGCTGTCAAAAGTCTCACTTTCTCACCATTCTCAGGTAATAAGTGGTTTCACGTGTTCGCCCAACTGGCCTTTCTATTGCAAATCACTGACATTTTTTCTTTCAGCAAGAGCCAGTAGCTTCAGTCCCTTTCTGCCCTCTGTTTCAGTTCCCTTTATATATACCTGAGAGAGGAGCATGTTAGAGCACATGGACGAGGATGACAGATTAAAACTGCTGCTGAAGCAGAGTAGGACAGCAGCTGGTCTGTGGAAGATGCCATCAATGTTCTAAAGAGGATCTGCAGGTAGGCTTTATAATGTAATCCATCAAGTGAAACTTACAATGTGAGAATTTATGTTTTATGGTTGTCTTGCTTTAGCATAAAGAGATGAGACACTGCATATCCTCCAGATGGTGAAAAACTTCCAAAGTACTCAACAGTTTTTTCCTGGGTTTTGGATGTAGACCATAATATATCACATAGATGTGTCTATCTGGGGAGTCAAATTTGAGGAAAATAAAGAATCACTCTCAATTCCCAAAATGAATACTCAAAGCTTCATGTGACAGGCTCCGGGTCTTAAGAGTCAGGCTGGGGATGAGAAAATACTTCTAGTTTCTAGTTCCTATGTCCTCTACCTCAGCACTCATAATATCTCCCATAAGACTGGAAAAGGCCATTGGTGTCACCCAGAGCCTGAGACTGCCCAGGAACAGGCTGGCCAGTTTGTCGGGTCTCCCGATTGGGTGTCTAGAGCACCAGATACTCCTCAGAAAGTTTGGTGGGTCTTTTCTACTTGCTTACGCTGGCTTCTCGGTGGGAAAAAGGAAAACTGACTTCTCCAGTGTTCTTTTGGGGCAAGTATCTGCCAAAACTGATCTGGGGTCTCTTATGTGGCTAGTCATGGAAAGTCTTTTTTCTATTTAAAATGAAGGTATGTCTAGTGAAATCAAGGGGCATTATCTTTCCAGTCAATAGAACTGGGCTGAGTCACCTCTCCTTGCCTCAAACTTATATATTATGGAAGATTTTTGTCTTAGCTGTTCTGTGGAAGATAATTCTATTCTCTGGTGTTTCACTTGATCAAAAAATTCCATGCTAGTGTTTCCAGGCTGACACAAGTCCACAATTAGTCTAATTCCTAGCAATGGCAGCCTTTCTCCAGAGAACTAGTTTGCTGGCATGAAGACTGTACCAAGACTGAACTGGTGCTGGTATCTAATTGCCTCCTAAGCCCAGACATTTGGTATGATGTTACGAGAGCAGTCACTACCTTTGAAGTGGCTAGTTTTGAATATGAACTGCCACTCACTACCTTTGTGATCATGATCTAGTAATTTTAACTCCCTCTGCCCAGTCACTCCAGTTTGAAAATGGAGATAATTCCTATCTCAAAGACCATGATGGTGGGGGATACTAGGCACTGGTGAGTTCCACAGGTATGTAATATTCTGATCACAAAACCCTGACAACCTGGCAAGCAGGCATTGTCTGAACAGCTGTTAAATTTTTCCATCAGCAGAATTACCACATTGAGCTGGGAAGACAAGAGAACATGAGGCCAGCATACATATTAAACAGGAGGACTTAGCAGGAGCCCATATAAAATACCAGCCATCTCAGCTCAACCAACCCAACATCCCAGCTATTTCTGGAAAATTGGGGAAGAATTTTAGTTGCAGGGAGAATGTAGTGCAGATGAAGTCAAAGAAACTGTATTGTGACTGTCATTAATGTTAGTTATTATGCTTTAGACACCCAGGGCTGCTGTGCTCTATCAAACACCTGCTACATATTTATACAGCTCAGTCTATCCTTGCTCATTTTATATACAGGCTTCACTTTGGCCATAGAGCTCATTTAAGATGGAAAGATGGGATTGTTATGCCAGACCATATGATTTTCAGGAATCAACAATAAATAAGCTTTTTAATTTGGCATCTCTCTCTCTCTCTAACATTTTTACTTCCACAACCATGATCATTTCATCCTGGAATTTAAGTAGAATGGAAAACAGTAAAACTCAAATAGAAAAATAAATCCAGATCATCCAAATTCAAATTGTGTTTGGGGTCATGTGTGAAATGTCTGGCCTCTTTTTTTTTTTTTTTTTTTTTGTTTCTCCCACTGTGGAACATGAGCAAATTGCAATCAATTCTATAATTTTAAGGAACGTGAAGGACTCTAAAATACTTTTACTATTAAATTCCTGTTCACTTTGATTTCCAGCATTTAGCACAATGTTGGCACAAAATCGGCAGTGAAATGGCCTGTTTCATAAGTAAGATAACATTATGTGTGGCATTTAGTTCTTTGCTTAACTGAATTCTGCTGTGGAGCACAAAGAATATTTCACGGGGAGTCAGGAAACCTGCATTCTAGCCCCAGAATGACCTTGTGCTAACTGGATGACTTCCTTTCTTGGAGCTTCATGTTCTTTTATTTGCCAGTTGAAGAAGCTGGCACTCTCTCCAGTCCCTGCTTCCATTGCTAATGCTTTAATGATTTGATTTAATCAATGGCATTGCAGGATTATAATATCAATAGTTCTCCCCTGTGATCTAGTGGAAGTCCAGGGGTTCAGGAGGCAGAAGAGAAGGAAAAAAGAGGGGAAGGGAAAGGACGATGTAGAAGAGGAAAAGATGAACATGAAGAGGGAGAAAGAAAAGGAAGCTTCCTTCAGATGCACAGAGCACTGCCAGCCCAGGGTGAACTCTAGGTAAGGAGTTTGTCTCTGGACTGCTCGCATTCTTCATTCTTTCCATTACCAGCCCCCCTATTTCTCTCCCCAGATGTCCAGATGAACAGTCCCTGACCCATGGTCTTTCCTTCCCACCTTCCAATGTCTGCTTTACCCTAAAAGTCTCCCAAACACCCAATTTACCTCTATTTCTACTCTCAATCCAACCACTCATGCATCTGAACAAAGCAGCCAGGAGGGAAAAACACACTGAACTGCCACCTAACTGAAAGTGATTGAATCTTTAACCTTTCTCAGTTAAAAAATAAAATAATTAAAACAAAAAAGAGTGCCTGAAACTTGTATATAAGTTGGAACACAACGTGAAGGACAAAATCCATGAGGATGGGAGGAGTTACACAGCATGGCAGCTATCCAGGTGCCCTGGATTTCTGCTCCCTGCAGCCATTCCTCAGAAGTCCCTCTGATTCCTGAGCCTCTTCCTGTCCTTTGCATCTAAATGCATGGAAACTAGGAAGCCAGAATCTTATCACACAGCTCCCCTGGGGCTCCACGAATTCTTCATGAACTAAATCAGGATATAAATAAGCAAACATAACCAAACAAAAATGAATAAATAATCAACAGCTTCCATGGTGATGACATTAGGGGCTGTACCTCTGAGAGTGAAAGGAGCAGTGTTTGGCTTCTCCATAAACGAATACCTGGATACTCAACAGAGCACACCAAGTGAAAGGGGGCAAAGTTGACCTGAAGTGAAGACTAACAAGAGTGATTTCCTAGGCTCTGCTTTTTAACTCAGATTTTCTAGGCTCTCTGCTTTTAATCTCAAAGCCTAAATATTACAGCAAAGTGTTAAACTGCAGAGTGAGACAGGAACCAGCGTTTGTATGCTTCATAATACAGTCTTCCCCACATCTTCCCAATTCATCTCTGTAGGTGTGACTTAAGTCAGAAGTTCTGTCACGACTGCAACCACAAAATGTGACCCCAGCTCCCTGACTACATCAGTAAAAAGAGCAGCCCTTCCTTACTTCTCCCAAACAAGGAAGCATGAGTAGCAGAGTAGGACAGAAGACCAAGGATTTTCTAGGACACTTGGGTATGACCATAGGCTTAGCCCCAAACCTTGAGTATGATCAGGGAAAGTGCTGGTCCTTCCCTAATCATAAAGCTGACAGCCCACAACTAGAGGGCTGTACTGCTCCCCCAGGGCCTGTCTGCTGCTCCTGAGTGCCATGACGTCCTCATCTCCATGGGTGTTCCCAAGAATGTTCCAGAAGCCTGGGTACCTGTTCTGCCTGGTCATTTCCTTTGATTCCACCACAAGATACAAAACAAATAGTTCAAAATCTGGATTGATAATTCTGAAAATTTTTTTTAAGTTCTTGAAATAAATGTCCATATACAGTCCAGAAAAATCTTACAGGTAATTCCCAGAGGTTCCTGGGTGGGTTGATGATGTGTTCAATGGATTCTTGGTTAAGAACACTAACAGAGTGAACCATTCTTGTTTGGGACAGAGAAGAGTAGAGATATCTGATTTTGCTGGCATGTAAAGTTGGAGCAGACACAACCTAATGGGTTTACAAATACGTAAGAATTCCATGCTTGCTTTCTCTTTCCAGATGCCCTCCCTAAAATAGCACCTCTCCCTTTCCCTGTGATTCTTGGACCTTACGCTATGTACTTCTTCAAAATAAATGGTCTACAAAAAGTGGGAAAATATGGGTTATGTTCATTCTTACAGGCATGTTAGTCCTATTTTCAAATAATATACCTATTATGTTTTTATTCCATTCTCAAACACCTTTTCAGGTGATATTCCTCTAAGTTTAAATAAATGGGTTTACTTGGTCATCTAAAAAAGTACAACAAAGTATCTTTTTCTGTTCTAGGCTTTTGGGGCAGTCTGCAGGATATTTACTATGCCCCTAAATAATCCTAAAAACATCTCAGCAAGAGGAGGGGATTAAAAACACATTAATATGGACACATTTATTTCGGTTCATCAGTAACATTAATTATTACTTCCATAGTTATGATTGGAATATATAATCTCAAGTCCCAGTAAGTCTCACTCTTCTAGTCCCAGCAGGCTCTCATATCAACTAATTAACACAAAGGTCATTGTTCTCATTTTTAGAATACCAACAGATTGTAAAAACACAACACTGATTATGCTACCAGGTTTGGAAAGACACAACAGGAGTGGAATATTCTTCTCTGTGAGAGAGGAGGAGTGGGCTCTTTCTAATCATGTCTCTGCATGACTAGAATTTAACAAAGATAAGGAATAACATTTCAATTAAAATATCTCTGGGTAAAGAACATTGCTGGTGAGCACATATCCAGTGCCTATGGAATCCCCAAGACTCTCTTAAAGATGGTGGCCCAGCATCTCAGCTAAGAGCTGACTCAGCAGACAAATACTTCTCACATATCTTATTGTTAACAATGTTCAGGTGGATTTCACATTGAGCAGAAAAGAACTACTCTTTCAGAGGTTAACTGTAAAAGCGGAGACCACATCATGATGCACGGTAGAAGGTGATTACATGCCAAGAAAAGGTACAGTTTCTATTGCATGACAGAAAGGAGAAGTTGAAGGAAAGCTTACTTCTAGCTGGGGAGGAATCAAGGAAGCCTTGCTATTATTATGCCTAGCAGTATAATAAAAACCCCAGAGAGTGACTTGCATGAAATGAATGACAAAATCCCTGGGTGCAAGACAAGACTTTCAAACCAAGTCTAGAGAATGAAAAGGATTTGAATATGCAGTGATGTAGGAAAACGTATTCTAATACCTGAGCAAAAGTATATCACAGATGATCCCCAGAGCTGCAGAACACAATGTTTGCTCATTCACCCATACGGCGCTTGTCATTTCTACTGTCCTACCTCTGCGTCAGTCACCTCTCTCCTAGATTGGCCCCAGCTTGGCAATGGCAGCAGAGACCCAGGGGAATTCTCATTAATGCAGCATGATGCTTCTAACTACTTTGCTGACAAATGTTAGCAAAAATAGATTGATGAAGGCTCTACACTCTCCCAGAAGCATAGCTGAGAATACAAATTAATGTAACATCCAGTTTTGGAGGAAATCTTTGAAACTATGCAGCCAAGTAGGGACATTGACCACAACTAAGGCTGTTCTGTCTTTCAGATGCAGGAAGAAAGCAAATAAAGGCTGAGTCCATTAGTCCATGAGAAGCATGACAGCTCCTCAGCAGAGCTGCTCAGTGATAATTGAATAAAAGCCACATCTCTTCAATTTGGAGCCGAAGTGCAAAAGAGATTTCACAGGGACAGCTCATACATGAAAGAAAATTGACATGTTCTGGGGCCTCAGTTGCTAGAGATTCTACTTTTAACACAAGAAGAAACACAACTGGTCTCTGATGGGGTAATAAATTGAAAGAGAATCCAGATTTTTGCTTTTTCTTGATCTTGTTTGAAATTCAACATAACTTCTTACTAAATTCACGTGTGCTTTTACCCTATTTTAAGCTTTTATAAATATGTCTCAAGTACACATGCATGTAAAAATTCATATGCATTTATAAATATAATTACTACACATGTGTTTTTTAAAGTAGTCTCATTTTTCTGTTGCACCACTATCCCATCTTCCTTTTACCCACATAGCCCTGGACTCCAAGTAATCCTTGTGAAAACTTATTATATATTGTTGCATATATTCTGCAAGCTCATGTAATACTTTATATATGTACAAGTATACACACTATACACACATGGGATAATCTGTGATTGTTTCTTGTACACAAAACGGGTTTGATACTAGTTATACTTTTCTATCTTGTATTTCTACTCACCATTTCTTTGTGGAAATCACTCCAAGCCAAATGGTTTTTGTTTTTGCTTTTGTTTTTTAAGGAAGGCATTTTGTTTCATGGTGTGAATATAAAATTCTAAGTTATTCTACTTTGTCTTATTCTTTTTAGGAAAGTTTTTAAATGACACCAAAACAATTACATTGCCAATGCCAGTAAGATAGGCTTCTATAAGCATGTCTTTGCATCAGCCATAAACACTGAAACCCTAGTTAGACTGATGGACATCCACAGCTCAGAGCCTCTCTCCTCAATGGAGGTAAGTGGGGCCTTCAGCCTCACTACCTGTACAAGGGAACAGAGAGATAAAGACCCACATTTAAATTAGCTTTCCAAAAGAAACTCGTTGGCTGTTTTCCATTTACTACTCATTCATTAACTAAATTCTGCAGTTGACATTTACTCTTTTGTAGGAATACACTTGCATCCAGACTATGTGTCCACACCCTGTTTCCCTCAGCCCCACACCATGTTACCCAAAGTGTAAAGCTCTTGCCCTCTCTTCTCATCACCTCCTATTTCAGTCAGTTGGGGCTGCTAGAACAAGTCACTAAAGAGTGGGTGACATAAACAACAGACACTTATTTCTCACAGTTCTAGAAGCGAAGGGGACAAGTCCAAGGTCAAAATGTCAACAGATCCAGATTCTGGTGAAGGTCTGATTCCTGGTCTGCAGAGGACTTTCTGTTTTATTCTCATACAGTAGAGAACAGAAAGCCAAAGCAAGCTCCCTTGCCTCTTCCTTTAAGGACACTGCTCCCATTCATACAGGCTCCACTCTTCTACCTAATAACCTTCCAAAGGCTCCACTTCAAGTACCATCACACTAGTGATTAGGTTTCAACATATGAATGCAAGCTGGGGTGGGGGGGCATGTCAGTCCACAGCACCTTCTGCACGCCCATATTTTTCTGGGTCAAACATCCCGTCACTGAACTAATCCCCTCTCTGTACCACGATCACGATTTCCCTTTGTTTCTATTTGCTCACTTTAATATCTCTGGTTCCCACTCCTTACCACAAGCCCCATCATAACAATCACCACACTCCTTATTTTTAAGCAGTTAAGTTTGGATTATAGGGATTGCAATTTATGGAGTTTCCTTTTCCCCTAGTTTATCAAATCCCTATCTCTATTATCTTACTCATCTTTGTGACCCAGAACTCCACACAATTGATGGGCCTTCTGTATGGGAAGGGCTTGGAAGAAATTTGTTGGGATGATTGGGTTGAGTTTCCAAGATTTGCATGATGACTTTGGCTCACACAGTCAATCTTATCTGACCTGATGGCTCCACACTTCAGTCATTAGCTACCCATGAGACCATGCTCAGATTGATTGATTGATTGATTGATTTCCTTCTTTCTTTCCTTTCCTTTCTCTCAGTCCCAACATTTCAGGTAAGCTCCTCCTTACTTCCCTCCTAGACTATTGTACAAAGCTTCTCTTAGTGGTCATCCTGTTTCCTGATTCTCTTTTTTTAATACATATTAAATAGAAACTTCTCAAATGCTAGCTCTGATTTGCCACTCCCCTGGTCAAAAATTTTCAGTATTTTGGGTCAACTTGATGGAACCAAACCTTCTAGTGTGGTTTTCAAATGTCCCCTATTCACAGTTACCAAGCTGTGCAGGCTTATTTCCCTACACTCCACCTTCATGCCATAGTAATTCTGAACTGCATTTCACTTTCTGTATTTGGAAATTTTAGCCTTTAATATGTGCTCGATTTTCTTTTACATTTTAAATATGGCCACATTTCATCTGTTGATAACTCACACGTTCTGGAAGATCTTAAAGATCAATAGTAGATCCCATAGCCACTGTGAAATCTGCTCTGGTTTCTTTCAACCAGTCACATACTCCACCAGCTCTGTTTTTGTTCATGCAACTCTTTTTG
>NW_025999942.1:3914549-3950180 GCF_001458135.2 Marmota marmota marmota
AGCCAATCCTTAAAAAACAAATGCCAAATGTCTTCTTTGATATAAGGAGAGCAACTAAGAACAGAGCAGGGAGGAAGAGCATGAGGAAAAGATTAACATTAAACAGAGACCAGTGGGGGGAAGGAAAGG
Organism: Marmota marmota marmota; assembly: GCF_001458135.2. Classification (NCBI taxonomy): domain Eukaryota; kingdom Metazoa; phylum Chordata; class Mammalia; order Rodentia; family Sciuridae; genus Marmota; species Marmota marmota. The sequence goes on from NW_025999942.1 coordinate 3,914,679, forward strand.
GAGAGAGAAGGGAAATTGTATGGAAATGGAAGGAGACCCTCAATGTTACACAAAATTACATATAAGAGGTTGTGAGGGGAAAGGGGGGGGGAAACAAGGGAGAGAATTGAACAACAGCAGATGAGGTAGAGAGGGAAGATGGGAGGGGAGGGGAGGGGGGATAGTAGGGGATAGGAAAGGCAGCAGAATACAACAGTCACTAATATGGCATTATGTAAAAATGTGAATGTGTAACTGATGTGATTCTGCAATCTGTATTTGGGGTAAAAATGGGAGTTCATAACCCACTTGAATCAAATGTATGAAAGATGATGTGTCATGAGCTTTGTAATGTTTTGAACAACCAATAAAAAAAAATTCTATCTACAAGAAAAAAAAAAAGAAAATCCAATATCTCTTCCTACTGCAGCATCTATGGGACTCTTAGTTACTTGCCAGAATTTCCCTTGTAAGAATTAGAGTAAAAGTACTGGGACTTCAGAAAAGCTCATCATATTCATTGTCTCAGCATATTCTCTGTGAAATGATACTTTTCTTGGCTTCCGTCCAGTCCCAGACACATCAGCAGTGATGTATTGTGCCAAATATAGAATTATTAATGTGGGTTTTGCTTTGTTTGAATTCAACTTTTTGCTGCATTTTTGTTTAGAGGCTTATAAGTAGTGAGAGTTTTATTTACCTACTACTAACCAATTGAATAGTCTCTCACATTAATAGAAGTGTACTGCTAAAATACCAAGCTGGGTCTAGTGCAACAGGCAGGCTCATGTACTCTTTTTCTCAGGTCCTTAAGGAAAAATTTTAAAACAGTTTATACAGAAGCTAATTTTCTTGAGACAATTCACAAATTAGGTTCAGCTCCAAATTTGACACCATAAAGACATTTTAATAAAAACAAAAACAGACAACACCTCCATACAGATTAGGTTTTCTCTTATTGACAAAACATAATCGCCTCCTTCTGTGACCAGTATTTACTTATTTTTTTTCCATCTGACCTTGGGCTTCTCCTCAGGCCATTTTACTGTTTCCAATCCTCTCTCTCAATTTCAGTTTATCCTTAGGTGCTAATTAAAATGGCAGGTGTTAAATTGATCATTAGCACATTTCAGCTACAGAGCTGCACACAGAACTCCCTCAAGTGATTCTTGTTTCCCCTCAGCCTAATCCCTCTTTCTGGGGCATTTCCTCTATTTCTTTTCACTGGTAGTTCTAACTGCTTCTTAAAGAGAAAGCAGATGACCTGGCAAGTCAGTCCCAGCTGTCCCTCATTTATTTCTCAGGCTCATTCCCTCCAAGTAAATGATACAATTAGATTTTTTTTTCATGTAGTAGCAAAATAAAAACAGACCTTTGTTACAAGCATTCCATACCTACCTCATTCAAACTTTACAATACCCAAGTAGAAAGCACACACATAAAATATGTCTACTTTTAAAAAATTAACTTTTCTTTAATTATACTTTATTGTATTAAGAACACTTGAAATCTACTCTCTTGACAGATTTTTAAATGCATATTGCAGGATTATTAAGTACAGGCACAGTGTTGTACAGCAGATGTGTAGAACTTACCTTAACACGACTGAAACTTCAAGCCAATCAAGCAGTACCTTCTCTCATCTCTCCCTCTCTCCAGCCCTGGCAACCACACTCTCCTCTGTTTATATCAGTTTGATACTCATACAAGTGAAAGTATATAGTTTGCGTCCTGTGTCTGGTTTATTTCACTTGATGTCCTCCAAGTTCATCCCTATTGTCTCAAAGAGCAAGATGTCCTTTTTCTACAGCTGAATAATATTCTACTGTGTGTATATATCCCATTGTCTTTTCCTATTCATCTGTGGCTGAGCTTCAGGTTATTTTCACATCTTGGCTATTGTGAATAAGGCTACCAGGAACATGGGAGTGCTCAAGTGCTAATATCTCCTGCAGATCACTTATACAGCACCCAAGACAGAAACCTGGGGCAGCGACAGAAATCGCAACCCCCCTCCAGTAGTTTAATTTCACTCATCAAATTTATCCATTAAACAAGCACATATATGAATCCTGGGCATTAAATAGTCTCATGGGCTATTTTCAGAGTGACAGCATGCTAAATATGTTACTGAAAGGTGGATTCTTTGGGTTTTATCATAGCCAGATATGGAATAAGCAAGACACCTAAGCAATCCTTTAAAGGGAAAAGGCTTTCTCTTTGTATCAAATCAGTTGGATTTGGGTAGCCATTTCATCGTTGATTAATGTATCCACTTCATTAACAAATGTTAATTGAGCATGACTTTGTGAAAAGATACCAAGATAGAAATCCTGTCCTAGAAGCATTTACCACCTTGCAGATTGAGTAAATAATGTGGAGGAGACTACAAATGCTATGAAAGAAGATATGACATGGATTGCAAGAGTAGGAGTCACATTTAATGACAGTAATTAACACATGTGGAATGCTTACTATTATCTCACAAAGCCAACGTTGTTTTTATACCCATATTCCAGAGAAGAGAAAATTGAAGTAGAGAGAGAGTGGAGAACTTAATGAATACCACACAATTTATAAGAGCTGTGAATAAATCCAGGTGGTTTGGTAAGTGGAGTTTATACCATAAAGCTCTCAAGCTTGATGATGTGTATGTGTGCAAGACTTCATGATGACACATCCTTTTCCTCGGGAGGTGTAAAAAATAGGTAACAAGTGCAATCCAGGGAGAGAAAGCCACATGAGAAAGACACAAGAGAGTTAAGAAATCTTTTGGGGCTTCAGTCTGCAAGCAGTTGCATATCAATTAAGCAGGGAGTTCCAGATGGGTGGGAAGGCACAGCAAGAAAATGCAGCCAGAGGCCAATTCGTGAAGGTACATCATATATCATGGTACTCAAATTGGATTCTATAAGAATAAGAATAAAATAAGCTATAAGAAATGCAGATACCTTGCATGACAGAGTTTACTCCATTTTGTGTCTCAGAAATGCTCAAGGATGAACTGCAGGGAATTGAAAATGGCATCAGAGAAATCAATTAGCAGAATCTTGAAGTAAGCCACATTGATGAGAAGAAGATCTCAATCAAGGTAGAAATAATAGAGAGAAGGGTGAGGGTTGATGGAATGTTAAAAAGTTAATTTATGACTCAGATGGTTAGTGACAAATCAGATATTGAAGCTGGTGAAAGAGAAGAGTCTAGGATTATTGGCTGGGTGCATGATATATACTAATGCTTACTTCCAGTTATGCGATATGTATTTTTTAAGTGCTTCAATGGGATAGGAACTGGGTAGAGTGTTAGGAGATGATGCTGAGCAGCCTCAGCAGTCTCTGCTTTATGAGTTCACATCCCAGTGATGCGAAACAGCATACAATGTAGTAAATAAAATACTCAAGGAGACAATTACAGTGACAAGTGAAATTAAAGAAAAACCAATCTTATAAGAAAATAAAGTCTATATTATTTTAGTTGCAGAGGCAGGGGTAAGGAAAACTATTTGGGAAGGGGATACTGGAGATAAAAATTGAGTAGTGAGGACTTGGCTCTCTGGATAAGTGTTGGAAGAGGAGTGGAGACGGAGAAAACAGCAAAGAGAAAAGCTCTGAGCAAGGACAGATGCACTGTCCATAAATTCTTTACTTGAGAATGTTTAAAGTATCAAAGGAGAAGAGAAAATAGAATATGATGAAGGCAGGGATACATTTAACCTCCAGATTAGTCCTTTTAACCCCTTAAAAGTAAGGAGTTCAGTTTTTTTTTTTGGTGGTTGTTGTTTTGTTTTTTGGTTTTGGGGGGTTTTTTGCCCCACGGACAATGTAAAAATTTTGGAGACTTTTAAGCTGGGTATGACATGATCTGATTTAACAGAGGAAGAGAATTCAGTTTTAGAAGGAAAATGAAATGCTAGCTTAGTCATGTTAGGTTTGATTAGCCCATAAAACATTCAGGAAGGGCTGTGCTTAACATGCACTAGAAATTTGCACCTGGACAAGGGAGAGTGGTCTGGGTTACGGCATCAAATTTGGATTTGGTTGACATGAATGCCATAGAATTGTGGATGGAATTGAATTATTGAGATATATATGTGTGTATGTGCATATGTGTGTGGGGGTTGAATGTGTATACACACACACACACACACACATATAAAACCACATTCTGGATGAACCTTAAAATAATTTATAATATTTATAATGAGTTTAAGAGATAGACAAAATAGATTACATATTATATCATTCCAATAATAGGAAATGCAAACTAATCTTTCGTTGTAGAAAGCAGGTCAGTCATGGTCTAGGCTTGAAAAAGAAAGGATAAGGGGAAAAAATAGAAGAGGAAGGCTACAAAGGGACTTGAAAAAATCTTGGGGAGGTAATAGATATTGATTTTATATGGTTAAGATTTCACAGTTACACATATATGTCAAAGCCTATAAAATTATATATATATTTTACAGTTTTACATCAGCTCTATCTCTGTAAACCTATTCTTAGAGCATATAGAAAAAAAAAGATGGAGCCAAAAGAGATAATAATTAGATATATAATTAATGTTTTAATAAAGAAACAGAGAAAATGAATCAAATATATTTGAAAATGGATTCAAATAAATTTTAGGAAAAAAATTCTGAGTCACAAAGCATGCAAATGTTTTTAAACAAAAATATTTCACAATTAATTATTTATAAAAACAAATTATACTGAAAGAAATATTAGATATAATATACAAAAAGTTGAATATAAGAAAATACATGGATAATTTTGTTGGGACTGGTTGGTTAGCATTTATGAGTTTTTTCTTCTACTAATTAGTATACATAATTAATATTATGTATGCTATTACAGTTTATATTTTTATATTTATAGATTTGTGCTTGATTCTGTCTACCTAAACAATAAATAATAAGCCAAGTGAATGATGAGAAAACCAAGTATTCTAGAAAATGCAGGTACCGAAATCTGGCAGGATTGACCCACACAAGAGTTTGCCCACAATACCTGGGTTAGAAGACAGTTGTTCATAAGGAAATGATAAATGCTTAGTGATGAATATGCTAATCACATCATTTGATCATTACATAATGTATACATGTATTGAAATTATTGTTACCATAAATATGTATAAATATGTGTCAATCAAAAGCAAAAATAAAACAAGATTTAAAGAGTCCTAAAAAGCAGTTATCCATGCATTTTCCATTTATCATTGATTAGCATACAAAATCTCTAGATGGTCCTAATTATAATATATTTATAATAAATGCTATGTTTTAATATTAACAGAGTAAACAGTAAGTCCTTATAACAAATCAATGAGTCATATTCAGCTATTCAAATTGAGGTGAAAGTTATATGTAATTGAAGAGGAGATACCAGAGTGTAAAACATCACCTAAAGATCAGCAATCCTATACCTCAACCAAGAATCAATTGCTTAATTAACCTGTAATAATACTCAGGCATTATGCAAAAGATTTTTTCCCCTGCAAGGTCTATTAAGTTCTGCAAACCTAGGATAGTGTCAAAATAACACTGTTGGAAATCAACCCTAAGAAGAATAAATAAAAATAGGATGGTATTTCAGAAATATAGAAGTAATAAAGAGAAAAAGCATAATGTTCACATACGTATACACACATACATATATGCATATTTATTATTTTTATTGTATACACACACAAACATATATGTCAGTCTCTTATCAACTTAAGGAAAACTACTTTAATTTTTCCTTGAAATGAAGTACATTTACATAACCATGATAATTATCTGAAACAACTATAAATCTATTAAAAATGTTTTTACTGAAAAATGAGAAAAGAAGATACAGAGTTTGTACAACCATTTTGATTATAAAACAAGAAATTGAATTTTTACTGACCAAATTGGGAGAAATGAGAATTTTGTGGTGTCCTACAATGTCAAGATGCATATAACCCTAGGTGAGAACACAGAGACTAAGAGAAAAAAGAAGCTCAAGAGGCCTCTAACAACATTCGTAAAAAGGTGGTATGATAACAGGGACAAAAGGAACACAAGATTATCTTTAGAGAACAGGACATTAGAGTTGAGGATTATAATAGTGGAGTGATTCTCAGGAACAGAGTTTTCCAGAGAATGATTATGAGAATGGGTTGCTGAAAAAAAAGAAAGAAAGAAAGAAACCGCTAACACTTGTATTAAGATTGTTCAAAGTGCTATTCTAATTAATTAATTTAACATTAATTTAAGTAATCTAGCTTTCTTTAATTAATTTAACCCTTCCAACCATAAAAGATATGTACTATAATTTTCTTTCTCTTATCAGTTAAAAAACAAACTGATTAAAAAGCTTTTTTGAAGATCATGTATTTAATAAGTAGTAACCCTGGGATATCAGCCCAGGTAGTCTGGCTCCAAAATCTAACTCTTAATCATTGTGCTACACACCTCTCTTAAAATTAGTAAGGAAAACATTGGAACACAGGATCATACTAATATAATTTGTGTTAACATAAAATGACAAAGAGAGGCTCTCCAAAAAAATGAGTTTCTTTGGTAATATGCATGGGATACAATCTGGGATATGTATGCTAGGATGGATCACAAGTCTATCCACAGAGGCAAAAGAAAACAGGGCTCTTAAAGATGGAGTGATTTATACTAACTATGCGTTATACTAAATATCTAAGTTTTTTTGAAATAATATTCCTTGGGAACAGGGATCAATAACAAGGGTGGCTTTAGTCCAGGGTCCAGCAGTTGCTTTGTAAGTGTCCAGGTAGAAGTCCAGGTAGAAAATCTTTGTTGTGCAAGGTTGTGGTTTTGCCAGTCTCTTGTGATAATTCTTGTTGTCATGCACATAGGCATGAAAACCCCTCTGATGGCCTCTTGAGTCCATATTTTAGGGTTTTGATGGAAGTGCGTCCATTTTGATTCTGACAACTTTCATAGCTATCAATTACTAAACCCCTATGATATATCCATGACAGCTTTTACGCATACATTTATGTGATCTTTACATATCCTGCTGAAACTCAAAAAATGCAAAAGAACAGTAATGGAAAACCAACATGTAGAAATAGCAAAGCTGGCACTGAGAATCTATCCTGTTTGTTTTCTTATGTCCTCATAAGAATGCACCAAAGTCTGGTCTTTGATAATGCAAAGTCTTCCATAAAGAATTACAGCCACTCAAGGTTAGTCTCTATGTCTTTAATCAGGGTACAACAATTTTTAACTGAAGTAAGGAACACTATTGACAATTTAGAATAGAAAAATAGGAATGGGTTGAATAGGAGGATGTTTAATAGCCAGATGGAACATGAGCATATATGGATAAATAGGAAAAGAAAGAAAAAAAATAATTCAGAAAAGGGAGTGGTAAGGCAAAGAGGATAGAATTATACTTGGCTATTTTTCAAAAACTTTTAAAATTCAATTTTCTGTTGATGATATTCTACCTGAGGATATCAGGAGAGTTTGGAAGTATAGAAACCCCAACTTTCTCCAAATCAGTCTAATCCCCATCTAGTCAAACTTATTCAGTCCATAAAAATCTTACCACTACCATTTCTACCCAATATTGTGGTAAGAAGTTACAAAGAAAAAATACTAAAATGAAAAGTGAGCTTATTCTACTTCATTTGTTCTTTCACTGTGGTGTGTTTGTGGGCACAGATATTTATGCCCTCCTTGAAAGCTGGTGTTTACTGTACTAAACAAGCACTTTTACAGCCATATTGGACTGAGTATCATGAGAAATTTAAAGGCTCTGTCCTTGAAACAGTTACTAACTATGCTGGGGAAACAGGATGAATGCATTAACCTCCAGGGGAAAATTTATAGTCAAATAAAGCAATGCATAGCTTTGATGATGCAATTCCCTGACCAACTTTTCCAATTATAAAATGCATTTCCATACACTAAGTAGAGTTTTTTGTGAATACATTTTTTGGAATGCAAGAAAAAGCAATCTTTCAAAATCTCTAGCTAACCTTACAATTTTTGCCCTTAAGTAGGGATCTCTTATTGTACCTTTACCAACAAAACTTGCAATATTTCAGAATAAATGATCTCTCTGATTTCAATATACCTTCTTTCTAGGCTTCATTCTACTGCTGAAGAAATCAAACCTGATTTGCTATTTTGTACTGGAAATCCCCAGCCTCTGTGTCTTGAACACTTTTCAGCCTCACCTCTATCAAAATCTTCCCCATCCTTTATTGCTCAAGTGCCTCATCCTCCATTCACCCTAACCCACTTAACCATCGGCAGTGACCACTTCTCTAAACATCATTTATTTATTTGTTTATTCAAACAACATTTATTACATTTTGACACACATATTATAATAGAAAAAAAGAACAAATTACTAAGTGAACTCCAAGCATTATTTCTCTTAGGGCTTGATGTAAGATAAAGCAGAAAGTGGATGAAGACAAGAAAAGTAAAAATAAAGAATGACATGAACAGTCTTGTGTTCTTCACTAAGAATTTAGATTTTTTATACTGTATGATATTGCTATTATATTTTATATTTTCAAAGAAACTCTACAGTCTTATATTAAAATTAGTACAATGCATGCTATATTTCATTTCTTGAATATAAGTTTCTTTGAGGTAGACACCATGTCCTATTCATCATTCACTCTACATTACTTTCCAAGTGGATTATAGGTCGTGCATTTTGTTAAATGGAGCAGTATATCATATGGTGAAATCCATAGGGACAACAAAACTCTCCCTTGGAAATCTCATTGGAGCTCTGGAGTGTTAAAGGGATCCATTAGGTAAGTAAACAATCAACATTCATAAATCCAAATGAATTCACATTATTTCTCTGTGAATTTTGCCTGATGTCAGACCAAGCAAGTCGGATGAACATGACTGGTAATGAGTTTCCTTAGCAATGGGAACTCGCCCACACCACACATGTACAGGGTTCTCAACACTAATTAGTGTACTAAAAAGAGCCTTTAATAAGAATTTATTCAGTCCAATGTTGCTATGAGAATTTACTTGCCTTTTAAATTTTCATAAATGTAATTTTATTGCTGAAACATTTACAGAAAGTCCAAGGATTATTTTTCATAACCCCTCTTGCATATATGGGGGACGGTATTTCTGATTGTCATGCAAAACAGAACAACACTTAGTCTCACAATAGCAATATCTAGAAAAGGAATAAGAAGATTGATGTTTCTTTTGCATTTGGAAAGTAAGGGCTAAAGAAGAGGATACTATAAGAAAGGGAACATGACTATCCCATCTATGCCTGGTGTGTGAGGACTAAGCCTGAAAGAATGAGGATTGGTGATCACCAGTCCGGATGGAGAGGATACCAGAGAAAATGATGACTTGCAAAGACCTGGGCTCCTATCTGCACAAGGCAGGACCTGTAGGCTGGGCTAAACATTCACTGAGCCCTTTGAATGTCAGTCTACTAAACTGGCTCATAATTATAGATGAACTAAACACTGCTTAGGAGGGCATGGAACATGAACTATGACCATGACCTGAGGACCCAATCCTGCCTTTAAACATTCTAGTCTCTGATTTCCTTGAGATGCAGGAGTTTAGCTTCAGAATGCTTCTTCTGCTGGGTGTATCTGCAATCTTCAAAATTAACTATTCTTTAAAAGGGTATTTAAAAAATAAATAAAAGAAGTCATGAGGATAATAATTCCACGCTTTTTTAAAATAACCAGTTACTGTGTTATCAATACAGATAAGTTCGAGTTTAAAAATAATGCACCTGAAGCCAATTAGAGGAGAGACATCATTATTTTCTTACCCTTTGAATGCAATTTTTAAAACCAGAAAGAATATATTTAGATGGCAACAAAATGCATTGTGAAGCCTTTTTTCCTGACTAAAAAGCAACCTATTATGTTGGAAGTTAGACTAGCCAAACAATTAAGATGCTAACAAGAGTAGAAGACAAAATAAGGGCTTGTTTAGAACAGAATATCTAAGTCAATATTATGATTTAATCCAATTAATTTGTTCTTTGATAATGCCAGGTAGGATTTATTAGTACAAAAGCACAATAATTCTATCAGTCAAATTTGTTAGTAAGGTTAAATTAAGGGCAGGTGAGCTCTGATAATTATATGAATAGTTATGTGAATTTTCTAAGTCTTCAAAAAGCCAATAACGTGATCACATTGAATATTTTTTAAAATAATGCCAGTGTGATAAGATACAAAAGCAATATTGTCTTTGAACATTGATTATAAAACAGAGTTTTTGTTTTTGTTGGGATTTTTTTCTTAGTGTTAATATAAATTAGGATGAGTTCATTTTTAGGCAACCTAAGTGGAATAACGCTGCCTAACCTTGGGACTGAACCATAATTGCTTACCAGAAGATTATAAGACAACCTTCAAACCTGGCCAGAGAATCTGCACAGGGACAGACTCAGTCCCTGAAGAGCCACAACTAAACAAAATCAGTCTGAGGGTCTCAGACAATGGAAGAGAAGCCAAGGAAAGCGAATAGGAGTTTGCAGAATGCCAACCAAGTGAGCTTAAGCTGGAAGGAGCAGTTTATTGGTCTAAAAACTCTAGAACTTTAGAGAGCCCTTGGACTATGTCTGGTAGTAACCATGGCCCATTTGTTTAAAATATAATGTTAATGTGATTACTGTTCTAATTAGTAGTTTTCTTTGTTGTTTTCCTTTTTAAATATATCAAACAGTACTTATCATATAATGGGAAAATTGTCCTAGTCTGAGTGCTATCACTAAGAGCTTTGCTTACCTGGTTAGAACACCAGGAGGAGGACTCAATGTCTGGATTGGGCCCATCCAGTTAGTAGGATTCTCTTTAGTCCTCATTCTTTTTTCCTTTCTTTTTTTTTTTTTTTTTTTTTTTTTTTTTTTTTTTGTATTATGGCCTGAATCCAGGGTTAGGCGAACACTCTACCAGTGATATACACCCCAGCCCAACTCTCTTTAATTCTCAAGGGATTTCTTTTTAACCTAGATTTTATAAAGACACAAATAAAAGAATTTGGTCAAGGGAACCCAATATACTTTAGGCAGTATTTATTTGTTTATATTTACATACAATAAGCCCCAAGAGCCTCAAACTTTTTCCAGCTAAATTAAAACAATATCCAGAGTTAATGACAGAGATGTCCTCAGTAGATGATAGAAAGACTCCAAGTTTCATGAGAGACTGGGGTATTTCACATTCATGTTTCCTATTTTCAAATTCAGGACTTCAATATTCAAAGAGATGTGTTATTCCATCTACTTCCAGGACCACTTCTCTTTCCTTTTCTTATGACACTTACACACATAATCATAATACTGAAAACAGAGTGAGACTCAGCTGCATGACTTCTTTGAGAAAGGGCCTTTCTCTGAAAATAATGAGATTCATTTTTAAAGTATGATGCTTGTAAATTTGGGGTTATTGACAAGAGAATTCACTGAGAAGAATAAAAATCTATTCTGTGTCCCAATCATGCCCAGAGGCACCTAACTCTTCCTATTACAAATGCCCTTTCCTGTAAGGTCACCATAGCTACTTAGTTGGAGAGGATGATTTATCTTTTCTGTGTGGGCCAAGTTTGGATATTTAGCACTTTAATTCCCACTCTATGCCATTCACACCTCCACTCACTAAGAGTGTGCCTGTTAGCTGTGCTTGGAAAGACTAATGAGATGTTGGTCAATATAATTAATTAACAAACATAAAAACTTAATTGCATTTTAACTAGTTAATCAATGACAATGATCACTTGATATATATGTATATATTTCTTGCTCTGGATGTGACTATGAATATCTAGATGACATAGATGCTCATAATGAAATATTTTCATCAAAATATTTGCACAAAAATGTCTTCAAGCTATGACTAATGCCATTTGATTTATTAAAATTACTATTAGATAACAGGACCTGATAGATAACAAGGTTTTTCTCAAGAAATATACTGTGAAATCTCACAAGATGCACAAGTATTGGATCCAGATTAACATCAGCAAATGGCAAATTTGCTATGGCTAAATTAGAGGCTTTTGAAAATGGAGCATAGTATTTCCAAACCTTGTCTTGTTCTAATATATTCTTTCCTTTATCACATTTAACTCTCCTTTTTTTCCCTCAATTTGTCTTGTTCTTCAATGCTTTCTTGGCTCAGGGTGGCCCTAGGTATAAATGTGACTTGGACATTCTTATCCAGCCCTCCCCACTTCATTTTTAACTTTAAATATCACCATGTCTGGCCATCTCTAGTTCCCAGGCTGCCTTCATGCCCAAATCCACTCAAGCTTTATATCTGGAGCACTGGCCAATGTCCAAGACATTCGCTGATCTCTTAGAAGTCACCCACCTACATCCTATTCCCTTAGGGTCCCAGTTGCTAGCAATCTGTGGACTTATGAACCCCTTAACAAGAGTCTTCTGAAGAGCATGCTCTCAATAAAAGAAGGAAACCAAATAGCGAGAAGTAAATGTAGGCAGAAATTTATGTATGACATAAACGTACATAAACAGCTACATTTTTTCAAAACAGTAGCTCCCAGATGCCTTTCCTTTTCATCCAAAGATTGTTCTTTCTCTGGAATGAATATGTATCAAAAAATAAACAAATGTGAGATTTTTAACAAATAATGAACACCAAAAATTTCATCTATGTCTGATTCTCTATTTCACAAACACCCCTGGACCTCAGTCCCAACCAGGCCCTGGAGAGGAATAAAAGAGCTAACTAAAGGAACTGTGTGTGGTCAAGGAGAAACAATCCACAGAACTTGGCACTTTGTAAATTTCCTGACTATTGTACAGAGCATATGAACACAGTTGCTGTTGAAGTGCCACATATTCATGAATTTTGATGTGCTTTTTAACCAGGAAAAAGAAAACCAAGTATGTGATATGACATCATGACCTCTGTGAGCCCCAGACTTAACAATACTGGGTTGTCCTTGGGTATTGTTGTTGATTAGCTTCACATTACTACAAAAGAACACCTGATCTAGGCAACTTATGAAACAAGGAGAGGTTTATTTTGGCTCCGTTCTAGAGGTTCAAATCCAAGATTGGTAACCCCACTTAGTCTGGGCCTCTACTCTGGGTGGCATATCATGACCGAAGTGCACATCAGAGCAAGTACTCATATCGAGAACCAAGAAGAAGAGAAGGAGAGAGTAAGAGTGGAGAGGCTGGGTTCCCACAATCACCTATGTGGGCGTGACCCCCAAGCACCTCCCATAAGGCTCCACCTCTCAAAGGTTTCCTCACCTCCGAATAGTACCCCTCCAGGAACCAAGCCTTTAACACATGGGCCTTTAGGGGACACGCAATATCCCAAATCTAGCAGGCATGCTTTCCATGACTTCACACTCCTACCAATAATACCACCATTTAATGATCTAATTGGGAGTTATAGTTCTAAAAAGAAATTTCTAGGATCTATCAAAACTACTTCCAATTAATTATTTTGGTACATTTATGTTTCATCCTAAACATCATAGTAGCTGAAATTGATACAGCAATAAAATATGAAGTGGAATTTCCATGGAATTATTATGTTAAAACAATGATATTTCCTTAAACTAAAAAATTAATTTGCTTTAGTAATATTTTAGAACTGTCACTGTTCTGTGGTGGCAGGATATTTTAATCACAGTTCCAGAAATTTTATTACACTTAATTTAGAAACTAGAATGTAGCTTTTCTCCCCTTGTCTATGGATTATATCATTTGCTTATATTTTGAGAGCACAATCACTAGCTGAAAAGAAAAAAAAATTAAAACATGGAAACATTAGGAATGGTGCAAAACCAATGCACAGAATGTTTCTTCAACCTATTGGTACACAAGAAGAATAATCTAAGAAATAGAATCAGGCTTCTTTTTGACAGTTAAATTGTTAAGATCCATTCTCTGGGATGTGATTAGCCATCTCTAGGAACAGACCAAAGGCTATTTATAATACATGACCAAAGAAATTGGGAACTCAAACTTTTCAATCAAGATGATAAGGGAAAGCAATCTTTGGGAGAATTGTGACTTCAATTTGCTAAGTAGAAAACTAGTCAATACCATTACAAAATTTGGAAGAAGACTATGTGATCAGAAATGGGGTGACTGTGTTAGTCAGCTTTTCATCTCTGTGACCAAAATACGTGACAAGAACAATTTAGAGGGAAAAAGACTTATTTTGGCTCAAAGTTGCAGTCCCTGGTCAGGTAACTTCATTACAGAAACATCATGGTGAGAGGATATGGCAGAGAAAAACTACTCAGCATATGGCAGCTAGTAAACAGGTAGAGTGAGAAATGAGGGGAGGTGGCGCTGGGGAGAAGATAAACCCTCCAGGACACACCCCCAATGACCACCTTTCTCCAACTAGGTCCTACCTTCCAGTAGTCCATTCATCTCTCAAATGGATTGATTCATGGATGTGGTCAAAGCCCCCCATGAGGCAACAATTACCTAAAAGCCACTCTCTGAACCTTGTTGCACTGAGGACTTTGCTTTCCACACAGGAGCTTTTGTGGGGAACATTCCAGATCCAGTTATGACAGTGACCAATATAGATGAGAAAACAGGAACCTAGTCAAAACTACAGCCACTCTCAACTCATCCACTCTTAGTTGGAACCTTTTTATGAAGTAAATCATTCAGTCTACACTATAGCCATTAAATGTTCAAATAAGTGAATTCCTCTTCCTCCCATTCTACTTATAATTTTACTTTTCATATAGCTTGGAAATGCTCTAAACCACCCAGACAATAATTTTTTATTCATTTATTCATCCACTTAGGCATTCGTGCAACCAATATTTATTGCAAAACTTTCCATTATCTTTTTCTGGATTGCAGGGGGAAACTTTGCCTACAATGACCAAATTCTCTTTCCCAAGATTTTGGTTTAAGGTTTGTCAATAAGACAGATTGTCATGAGATTTGGAAGGTGGCAGAGAAGAAAAATCATTATTCTCTAGCAGCAGTTGCTGAGAGCCTTGTGAGTACAGGGCACAAGTTCAGTTCACAGAAGCTTCTAGGTGAGCAGGTGTCAGCCACATCGGTGGGAACACTGGTAACAGTGGCTTCTCTGATCAATGTTCCCTCAGCTCTTTCAACAGTTTACAGATTTCTGCAACAGTTTACAGATTTCTGAAACAAGATCCTTTTTCATTAGAGTTCTTACATAAGCTTCTGTTTTCTCTACCAAATCCTGACCAATGTGTGTATAGTTTGAATATTTTGTTTTGTTTTTTGCATTTAAATGTATATAGAAAAAAATTTTATTAGTCTGGGTGAAAAATGCATATAATCAAGGGGGAATTTTTCCCTTAAAATACTCCCACTCTTAATAATTGCCATATAAACAAAGTTACCTGTTAAAGAGAAGCAGATGGAAGTCTTTTTATTTATTTTTTTGCCTCTTCTGATTGCGACTTTGACAAACACCATTTGAATCAAGTCATTCCTGATGCTTAGAGGTTATGGCAGATAAGGATATAATGAATTTCAAACAGTGTTTGTTTTACTTTGACCCGTGTACTTTTTCTGTTCCAAAAGAAGTGAGAAGATTCCCCCGAGGATGTTACAGAGAAAGTCCCTAGTTCAGTGCACTCTCAAAACAATCAAGAATTCTCTATCAGTTACAAATTTGTCTTTATAATTTCAAGCTGGTTAGTTAATTTCTTTCCCACCAAGTTCTACGATTTATCTACCCAACTTGGAAGGTTGGGGGGTGTTTGTGGGGGAGTTTAAAATTTGAATCTCTCTTTTTTTTTCCCCAGGGAAAAAGGCAACACAATCAGACATCATTATTACTCCAGACTCATTTCCCACATATAGAGATACCATAGATGGGATTAATGATGATCATTTAGGAAAAAAGGTTGAAGTAGACAAGATCTGATGAGATGTGGTAATCAGAGTGTGCAGATGGGCAGAAATTCTACGGGAGAAAACACCCCATTAGCTGCTTAGCAATTAAAGTCATTTCTCTTAAGAGCAGATGTGCAATGTTCTGCATTACATATAGGGTATATTTGAAAGGACATGTAGGGAAAAGCAGTTGGGGAAAGGTATCATTTTTTTTAAGTCCATATGACAATGAAATAAATAACCATGGAAATAGGCTTTAGGTTTTTCTTCTTGCTCAGAGAGGGACTTAACCTCCATTGTCTTCCCACAGAACTCTTGTAATTATTTCTTTGCTCTTTCACCAAGATTAAAATAACTTCTGCATTCCAAGTCCTTTCCCCATCTGACCATAAAACAACGTTAGGAGCATGACCTTGCCAAAGTGGTTGACCAAATTTTAAGGAAGGGGATCACAGGTCAGGAAAAGTCTTGCTTATCATCAAAAAGTCTCTTCAACATTTTAGTTCCAAACTTTTAAAAAATGCTAGACTCATAGGATTTCCAAAATATGTTGTCCTCGGGTGAACCAACAACTCTCCCTGCTGTCTGTCATGTGTATACTCCCAACCATCACTTGTCCCATGTGTTACCTACCATTTGTCATGGATCTCCATTATCACTGCTCTCCAGATGACTAAACACAGTGCCATCACTCATGGCTCCCACATTTAGTTGGTCTCTATTCCAATTTAATGCTACTGTTGGTTTGGATTTTAAACAGCCTTATTTGTAATTTCCAAAACCAATCAGTCTCAGGAGGAAAACTGTGACTGATGTGCAAATTGTGTCCTGCATTATGCTTTGCATTATTCATTTTCATTATTCACACCATGGTGCATTTCCTGGCAGAGGGCAGAGAATTTAGAAAATGTACATTCCCAGTGGTGTTGCTGCCATTTAATACATACAATAATTTTCCAAGTTTGATTTCATTAGGGATTTTCTCATTTTTGTCAGGTTTGGGGTTTGACCAGGATAGATTTTGAATAGTAAGTCTAAGGGAAACAAGAAGCTTTTCCTAGTGTCTTTGTCCATTTTTTTTCCTGCTATAACAGAATACCATAAACTGGGTAATTTATCAACAATAAGAGTTTATTTGCCTCGTGATTCTGGAAGTTGGGAAGTCCAACAGCACTGTGAAGCACCTGATGATGGCCTCCATGTTTTGTCATACATGGTGGAAGGGCAAGCAAAGAAAGTGAGGATGGAGGCCCACCTAATCCTTTTATCAAGAGACTGCCCCCAGGATAACTCACTCCTGAGATAATTGCATTAATTTATTCAGAGGGTAGAGCCTGGCTGGCCTAATCAACTTTTTTTTTTTTTTTGGTACCAGGGATTGAATTTAGGTGCATTCCACCACCGAGCCACATCCCCAACCCTATATTGCATTTTATTTAGAGACAGGGTCTCACTGAGCTGCTAAGTGCCTTGCTGTTGCTGAGGCTGGCTTTGAACTCTCGATCCTCCTGGCTCAGCCTCCCAAGCCACTGGGATTATAGGCATGTGCCACCACGTCTGGCTCCTAATCAACTCTTAAAGTCCTACTCCTTAATATTACTACAATGGCAAGTAAATTTCTACCTACATTTTAGAGGGGAAACTGAAACAATGGATCTTAGTGAATTTCATAAAATAAGGAACTGACCTAGAAACCACAGTGTGCAGAGGGCAGACCCTCTGCTTTGACATCTGTTCCTTTCATTAATGAGAATAACATTGTCTCCCCTTCTCCACATACTATCCTGTCAACACATGAACTTGGAGCTTTTGTTCACTTGGAGAATGGCCCATGTGGAAGGTCCCAGGTAGGTGACTGCTCCATTAGGATTCTCTTTACTTCTTTGTGAAATGTGAGATAATTCTTGGGCCAACCAATTTCTGATATACAAACGTTCAAGCTTTTTGTTTTGTTTTGTTTTGTATTTTATAGCATTAATCCTCAATTCTACATTTTGTAAAAATATTTTAGGTAAATTCTGTTACAGAAATGCTGCAGATATCTTACCTGTATCAGTCCTGCTAACTCTAATTAAAGTTCAGAAGAATCAATGATGCCCTTTTTTTTTCCCTCTCTGTAGCAGAATTTCTGTCTTGATGATTATTTCAGGATTGCCATGGTTTTGAATCATCTAGCTTTTTGTACTTTCCTTTGATTTTTTTTTTACCTTCAGTACAGAAAAGATCAATTTCCCTTCTTTGAGGGCCCATGTTTCCCTTGACATTGCCTTAAAACACCTTGGGTTTTCTCTTTACTCCTAATGTATTTGCCTGTTATTGGATTGCTTTTGCCCTTTTTCTGTGGATTTATCATCTCTCAAATTATTGCAGAAATTCTGCCTAGCTTGATATGTTGTGTGTGTGTGTGTGTGTGTGTGTGTGTGTGTGTGTGTATATATATATATATATATATATATATATATATATTCTTAATGGAAGGTAGTGCACATTAGCATGCTGCCCACAGAAATTCAGGTGTAAGATAACAAGAGTAAATAAGCATTTCATCAGGAACAACCAGCCCAGTATAACTACCTCATGGGAAGAATTTCATCCATTTAATAAAAACATTTTTATTAATACATACATTTTTGGTATGTAATATGAGCCTACCATTGTGTTAGGTCCTGAGAAGCAAAGATGACTAAGGCACTATTTTTACTACCAAGAGTTTGTGGTGAATGGACAAAGGCACCCAACTGGAGCCACCAAGCAGTGTAATAGTTCTTTAGTAAAGGTATGAGGATCAAGCCTCCTGAGAATGAAAGAGGCTGCTCTTTCTAACATATGATGGGTGGTGACAGTTTGTGACTCTCATGCTACAAGCAAGTAGGGCACAAATGAATCTTATGTCTAAGGTCACATAAGATACAATAATATTACTCAGTCTAAAGAATTGATGACCTGTGTAGAGTTTCTTTGTCATGAGATAGGGATACCTGGTTTTTAAAATAACATTTTGCTTATAAAGTTAATATGCTCAAATTAACATTCTCATACCTAAAGACCAATTGATAAGTAACACCAATTGCATGTACCTTTGAAGACCTAACTGAGGCAGGCTATGAGAAATGTGGAAGACAGAACAAAATGAAGTAATGAAAGGGGTATTTTAGAGTTTATCCTGTAGTGTATTGACATATTTTCTTCTTGTTCTTTTAAACAACAGTGTCTGTATTAGATCCTTTTCTGACAATAGGCTAATATAGGGCCATTAAAGGAAAAGAGAGAGAGAGAGAGAGAGAGAGAAAGTAAAACATTAAATAGAACTTTTCCTACTTCATAATTTTGCCTAGGGCCAACCCTGTTTCATAAACATAAAAAGACTTGATCCCTACCCGTTGTGAGTTAAAAATGGTTTCCATGTATAACTTGATTTCACTTAAACAAAACTATGCAAATAGTTTAAGTGTATAAAATTTCCCTTTTATATCCCTTCCTTGGGCTATAAAAAATAAATACCATATAAATAAATTCATAAAGTGATGCCAAGAGGATAATTCTGCAAAACGCAACACTGATTATTTTGTGTGTTGGAATTGTGGAGCATTTTGCTTTATTTATTGAATGATTTTATTTTCCTGGAATTAAAAAAAATCCAAAAAATGCAATATCATACACCAAACATTGTACTTTTCTCTGAACACATAAAATAAAGCAAAAGCAGATGTAATTTTTCCCTCACAGGAAAAAGTTTTTTAACAACTGAGAATAACATTATAGTTAGACAGATAGATGGGAAGATAGAGCAATAATCATTTTTTTATTCAAAAAAATTCATTATAATCCAAGAACACTCTGAAAAGAAATAGTTGAGAGGCGTAAATCTGCCAGATGTGTGAGAACATGCTTATATTGCATGGAGCCTTATCTGTGAAGAAATTAACATCATAAGTTCCTTCTCCAAGAATATTTTACCTATTTGCTTACATCGGGAATTTCTTCTGCCTAAATGATGTTTCCATCTGCTTCCAAGCAAATTTTTGTTTATTTTTAGTTTTTACGTTTTAGTTAGAAATGGCAGGTGGGTGGCCTTGATAAATAGACATGAGCTAGAGGAAGTTTGCATAGATGACACATTTATGAAGCCATTTGTAAGGTTAATTTAAGTGATGTAAAAACACAGGAGGGAGCTTGATTTGCTTTGTTACAACAGGGAAGATAATGGAAAGATTAAATTAAAATACAGTGCACACACAAAAAAAATGTCTAAAATGAATTGTGAATTAGAATTTTTCCCCAGGGAAGGCATGTAGTTCTCAGGGCTAAGACTATGTGCAGAATAGATGCTTTCTTTAGGAAACAAACACTTTGAGAAACACTTGAAAACAAAATGTTTATAGTTAAACTGGTTAGTAAAACTGTGTGTGTGTGTGTGTGCTCGCGTGCGCATGCACACATACATATGAGCCCTCTTCATATACACTACTCTTGAAGTTTCTAAGCTTCTTGTAGTATGTTTATAAGCTTCTGGAATATCACTTGCATCATCCGTAGAATTTACATGTATGTTATCTTTATTAATAAGTCAAATAATATAATTCTATTAAAAATCACAATTTGATTAAAAATTAAGTTCCTTAGAAGACCAGGACATTCTCTAACCAAAATCTTAGACCTCCTGTTCCTCAGTTAAATGATGGCATTAGGTGATTGTATGGTGCCCACTATAGGAAATACTTCATAGACACATAGTATTCAGTCAGAGGCATTTGTTAAATAACTACTTTTCTAAACTCTGAGCACAAATCCTTGTTTACCTTCCTGACGCTTTTTCTCATTTGTACATTGTTATCATTTAATGAAATAAATATGACCCCAAAATATTTGAGGTAAACAAAGTTTGTAAATTCAGAACTTCAAGAAATACTCTTTGATTTTTAATGTATGACTTTATGATGCATGTTTTGATTCTTTGAGATGATTTTTTATCTGTATGGATGATGAGGGGAAAGTCCCCTTCACCCTTCCCAATGGAGGTGAGCCATGAAGAGGAAACCCCTCACAACTT
This sequence comes from Marmota marmota marmota, assembly GCF_001458135.2. Classification (NCBI taxonomy): domain Eukaryota; kingdom Metazoa; phylum Chordata; class Mammalia; order Rodentia; family Sciuridae; genus Marmota; species Marmota marmota. The sequence goes on from NW_025999942.1 coordinate 3,935,553, forward strand.
TCTCAAAATTAAATTTCTCCTTAAAATGTCCATTTTCTTGTGCTTCTCTGCTTTCACCTTTAATGTGACTGAAGTGGCCATGATCAGAAAATTCTGATTTTGAATTCTTTCTTTTAAATGTCATATTAAGGTGACAGGGGGTGTTGACAGCTATTATCCCAAGGCCTCACTTATAAACAGAATCAGAAAATTCCATATTTTGACCTTCTGTTATAAATATATTTGTACAGGTTGTTATGTTATGGATGTGTATGTCTACATGTACTGCATATGTTTGCATATATGTATATATGCTTCTTGTTTCTTTCATACACACACACACACACAATTTGTGTTAGTATTCTCTTATTATACAGATATTTATAGAGCTGTTCCTCAGTGTAACCCTTGTTAGACATTAAGGAGTAAGACTTCTCATCTTTAAAAAGATCTTAGTCTAGCCATGAGAGAAGCAGATAAATACATTGCAAAGTGAGAAAAGCTGCTTATGTAAAGCTCTTCATCCACATAACAAAAAGTATTATTTTATGATGGAGGATATGACCAAACAAGCATCATCAAATTAATGACACTTCAAGGGTAAGGAACTTAATGGTCAGTAATTACAACTTCACCCTACAAGCAGCATGGTACTAAAGAAAATGCATGTGAAATTAATTTTGTGTCCCTTGCTTTGATTCAGCACTTAGGGTTTCCTTCTTCTTGAATATTCTTTTCCTCACTATAAGTGTGCAACAGGCTCTGAAAATGTCTCTCTTGTTATATTTTACCACAGAGGAGGCTGACTTTAAGAAACCAGCCTCATCAGACAGCTGTATATATTCATCAAGAATACAAACAATTTTTTAGTAAAACTGTATTGTAGAGAGAGCTCAGTTCAAGTCTCCACATAAAATGTTTTGTTTTTCATCAAAATTCTGTAAAAAGAGAATCTTGAATTGAGTGTCTTATGACTGTACAGATGAAAATTTGCAGACTCCAAGAAATGTACTCTTGAGAAATCAGTTCAATTGTAAGGAAAATTCTTCCACATTGACAATCTACTTTGAAACTGAGAAAAATTCAGGGTCAAATAATTATCTTGAGTAAATAAAACAGTGCTTAAAACAAAATTTTGTTCAGCTTTTATGTGTCAGTAAAAGTGAGTTCGGTTATTTTCTTGGATATTTAAAAAAATTGTTTTCCAAGTACAAGTAGAAATATTTTCCATGGGCCCTACTTCTATAAACAACACTAAAATTATTACTTATAAATGTCACTGGCTCCTTAAATTGCTTTTACCTGTGCATATATTGACTCATATTAACATTTCAGTGTTTGGTTTCATTTGTCATGAAAGGGGACACTTTTTAACTGGTAGGCTATAATCAATGGTTTAGATGACAAAAGCATACAAATTTCCAGGCTAACTTTTCATATTTACTTTAAACTTAAGAATAAATTTAGTATGATTATTGTCCTAACTTGAACTAGTGTGGTTATCTGGGGACTTACTGGAGAAATCACAAGATTTTTTTCCAGATATTTTAGGGTTGATTACAAATTAAAACCACATCTCTTTATGTACTCTGAAAGCACCTCTTAACAGGAGTTTCAAGAGAACAGTTTAGTAAATGTGAAATATGTGAAAGATAAAAATATGAAATCTGAGAAAGATGGAGCTTTCAGCATCTGAGAAAGCTGGTGTGAGTCACTTTCCCTCTAATAGTATCTATAACTTTCTTTATAATGTCATACATCCATGTTTAACCTCAGTACACACAACCTGAAATTGAAGTTTATCATGTTTAATCCATAAATGATTGCCTATTAAATCATTTAATCCATTACAGCATGGGAAATTTTTTTTCTTTGGAAACTAATAAATACAGAAGGGAAGAAAGAAAGGAAGGAAGGAAGGAAGGAAGGAAGGAAGGAAGGAAGGAAGGAAGGAAGGAAGGGAGGGGAAGGGAAGAGTCCTTTGTGAAGATTCTTAAGGTAACCCACACTAAAGTGCTGTCCTCTGGCACAGATGATGGTTTCTCTATTTGCCAAAGTGATCTGGTCTGACACCTGTCTCTTCTGAACCTCAGTCCTATTTATCCTGCTGCCTACAAGACATTTCCACTTGGAGCGTCACAAGTGCCTCATCAGAAAAAAAAAAAAAATGTTAAGATGAAAAGAACATTTTATCCTTTATACTTGCCCCCACTGTGTATAGCCATTTTTCTTCGACATGTTAACTTCCAAGTATTCAATTTTGTGAACATAATATTTAGATATTATTCCAAAGTTACCTTAGGTGGTATATTTGTTGCTCAATTTAAGTTTTTACAGGTATTTCACATCTGGGACGATGAACAAAAAGGGTTAAAAGAGAACAAACCTTCCACTAGTCTGGACACCACCATCCCTGGGATTAAGGAGGATTCTCACTAAAGCTTGAATGCTTATCCTAATTTCCCCCTTTTCCCAATATTTGTATCCTCATTGTTAAGCTTTGATTTGGGGATTTTTGACATCCATGCTAATAATTTCTCCAAAACATTGGCTTCCAGATCCTATACCATTTCCTCCAAAGACCTTGTTCTCCATTCTGAGACATCCATGCCTATGTCAGCCTAGACCTGACCGGTCTTTATTGAATACCTGCAACTTTCTAGCTTTCTTTGTCATCTGATTTTGAATTCTTCCTTTTAAATGTCATATTAAGGTGACCTAGTACGGGGGTTGTTGACAGCTACTATCCCAAGGCCTCACTTATAAACAGAATCAGAAAATTCCATATTTTGACCTTCTGCCAGTCATTACTATCACATCTCACATACCCCCAACTTTTTCTTTCCTCTCTCATGCTATGTATTGGCAAATGCAACCTACTCAACTAAAACATAGCCTTTCATCTGCTCTACAGCTGAACCAGAGAAGGTGTCCATAACGAGAGAACAATCACACCACCTTGCTGACAGTTTTGAATCCATGACACTGACCTCAAGTGGGCACCCTGTGTTGCCTACACATGCCCCTCCATTTCCCCTTGGTAGTCACCCTCCCACTCTGATAGATCATGCTGCTTCTCTTTTCTTCTCTCTCCAAATTCCACCACATTCTCCTCTGATTCTTAGCTGATAACTTTGCATCTTATTTCACAGAAAAAAATAGACATGATGTTCTACTTTCTCTTTTAAGCAAGTCTAAAAAATTACCTGTGTTTACAACCAAATACTCAATTTTTCTTGGTTGTTTCCCACCTCATTCCTCACTGAATTTTCTTCCTCTTTCTAATTCTGCATGCTGTTGCATCTCAATCCCATATCTCACTGCCCTAGCAAAACCTCCTATCTTTAAAAGCCATCTATAGGCTGACAAATCACTAATATATATTGCCAGCCTCTCTCCTTGATTCTTGACTCAGTATCTGTCAGCCCACTTAGCACTTCCACTGAGATCTTATGGAAGTTGTTAAGAGATTTTCATTCTCTTCTACCTTTGATGCGTGGTAGAATTGCATTCCTCTACCCCATATAGTTGTTCATTTGCATATTTTTTCAATGAAATATGAGCAGGAAGTGTTTTATGTCATTTACATGAGAACTCTTAAAGATCCAGAGCATAGTAGCCATATTCCTTCTCCTGTCTGCTATCAGGGAAAGTCTACATCTAGAGACGGCCTCTGACAGATTAGTTCTCTGAGTGGGCAGAGTCTATACTGACCTTTGTTGGACCTGAAGCAAGATCAATATATAAATCTATTTTATTAAGTCAATGATATTTTGGCACTGTTGTTCTCTTCTCATAACCTTGCCTATCTTGACTGATAATATTTCCATTATGTATCTCAAATTAACAAACTGAAACAAGCTCTCGTCTTTCTAAATCTTACCTGCTTTTAGTTTTCCCTTTATCAGAAAATGGTATCACCAAGTCTTTCAGTCTCTGTGGTCAAAAACATTCTCTCTCATAATTCACATTCAGACCATCAACAAATTCTGTTGACTCTTCTTTCAAAACATAGATTTAAACCATTTACACCTGCACCTACAGCACGACCATTCTTATGCAAGCTTGTTTGGCAACAGACTTCCAATTTGTCTCCTTGATTCTCAAACTGAACCATTTTGATCAATTTTGCACACAGTAACAAGTTATCACCTTAAGTATACAATAGGATGAGGATGTAGCTCAGTGTTAAAGCATTTGTCTAGCATGTTCAGGGCCCTGGGTTCAATCCCCAGCACCACAATAAGAAAAAGAAACGCGCACCCGCACACACAATTAGAACATTCCTCTGCCTCAAATTTTGCAATGACTTCTTAATATATAACACAAAATTTAAAGTAGTCACATAGTTTACATAAGAGCTGTATCACCTGAACCATTTCTAATGATCTGATCTCATTTCTACTTATCTCTAACCTTTCAACTCACTGCTTAAGCCACTCATGTCTTTCTGTCACTTGAACACCAAGTTAGCTACAACATTAGGGGCTTTTCACTTGCTGTTTTACTTATTTCATACTAATTACCATTCATTTAAGTTAAATCTGTATTATTCTGAATCATGTCAGAATAGAGTTGCTGTCAAAGTGTGATTACTAAGAAAAACAGAGTGTTCTATGTTATTCAGAGATGTGTGTTAATCATTCTGTCGTCTGTTGAACTGTGATCTTCAGAGCATAAATTAAAAATTTTAAAAACTATGCTTGTTAGAATGTTTCTTTTATAAAGAAGTGTTTGTTCAGTTGATGTCTGTGAACCAATTGTGATGGACTTAAAATACATCCACACAATCATAAATGCACCTTCTTTCAATGCACAGAAGCAAATTATCCTCCCTTGAGTGGGAGCTGTGCTGAGGGACTTTATCTAATGAATAAAATGTGGCAGCAGTGACAGTGTGGCTCTCAGGACTCAATCATGAAAGCTTCTGTGCCATTTTCATTTCTCTCTCTCTCTCTCTCTCTCTCTCTGTCTCCTTACTCTGGGGGAAATGAGACACCCTGTCTTGTGGACGCTCAAGTAGTCCATGGAGAAGTTCATGTGGTAACTGAGGTTTCTACCAACTGGCAGCAAAGAACCAAGACCTCTCACCTGTGAGTGAGCATTCTGGGGTGTTAGCAGTCCCAGCAAGCAGATCCTCCAGTTCCAGTCAAGCCTTGAGAGCACTGGTCCTGGCCATCTTGACTGAGGATTCCTGTGCTCTCCTACACCAGCAACATTTGTCTAACTTCCTCACTCTCAGAAACCGTGGGAGAGGATAGATATTTGTTGCTTTGAGCTGGTAAATTTTAAAGTGACTCATTATGCAAAAAGTAGGTAAATAATAACCACATTATTTTTGTCATAAAGGCTTAATAATAACAAAATGTGCATGATTAAAGTGAAAATTTATCTCCTTACTAAAATCTTTGTAACCTTGTCAAAATAAAGTGAAACAATAAAAGGACTGCAAACATTACCTTAAATTTAAGAACATCTAAAAATTTTTTTCTTTGTAAGTAAAATAGATTACCAGGAAATTAATTATAAAATACACAATCTCTCCTGTGGGTGTGAAAATAAGAGGGTAGATCAGTAAGTTAAAATGAGCAATGTCAACAGGGTAAGACAGATACCAGCCTCTCCAGGGAAGAAGGTAAGACATGGAGAAAAACATCAAATAACTTATCTCTAGCTATCAGTTACCCTCAGAAATTTATTTAAAAACCACCGACAAATTTATCCCTCAGTTTACCTTAGATCACCTCTTAGTTCAATGAGGTTCAAACTGTTCATTTACTATATGCCAGGAACCAGGCTAAAAATTCACAGATAAGCAAGCATTTGTCCAGTTCCCAGAAAAGTTCAGTGACAGAGTCAGTGCATATGGGAATAACCAATAAGTATCAGCTATATGGTCCAATGGAGGCCTGCAGGCTCTTTGGGGGCCATTACAATAAGGTGTGCCCCAAGTGTTAGGTTATCTAAAATAGCAACTAGAAAGTAGATCAAACATCCTCCTTTAAATCCATATGAAATGCTTCCTATAGTTTTCAAGGTTAGCATGAGGTTCCCCAGCGCCCTTAACATTAAGAGTAGCTTCCCCTTTCAACTCTTGGTGTTCCATTCCCATGCATGTGAATAGATAAGAACATCATAGGTGAGAACAACTGTCTTGTTGGCGAAGGAAATAGTCTCAGTGTGGTAACAGAAGAGCTGTCAGATCAGGTTTATAAGCAGCACTGACACTCGCTGGCCATGCTGTTGTGGCCCTACCTGAGACTTTTCAAAGGAAGGAGCCAGGGGACTGTTGCCTAGCAACACCTAGCAGTAACATATATCTACTTTCTTTGCCCATTATTTGACTTCATGATATCAGAAGAGAAGGGGGAAGAGAAGGAAAAAACAGCATTGAAAGAAAGGAGAGGAAAGAAGTAGTAAAGGAAAAATGGAGAGAACATTGTAGATGCTTGAGCTGGAATAAATAGGGTGCTTGGGGAAACATTTGAAAGCTCTTTTCTTAGGTCAATAACTTTTGCTCTTTCAGCCTCAACCAAGTATCTGCTGAAACTCTTCCTTTCCCCAAGACAATTTTTGTCCCCAGTGGGGTCCTTATGGGGTTCAGGCACCTGTGCCCCAGGCATCTATCAACCTTGCCAACTGCTTTCTTCAAAGACTTAAGCTGGTAATTACACATCCTCCTGTTTCCACCACATAAGTCTCTCTTCTAAATAGCCATTTTTCTTTCCCCTTTGAAACTGATCATGATGCAGACAATGGGAAGCTAATGCTCCCTGTATTCTCCATGCATGGCACTGTCCCTCTCTGAGTTCTCTAACTTGGCAGATCTGTGGCCTATGCACTAGATATTAGGCTCCACAACATTAATCAGAGGACTATTCAGGTGCTTTGTGGCAGGTCCTGCCTTCTACTGTGCACTGCTGCATAGATGGGATCTGGATTGGTCATTTCCTCTGCACACTGTTCACTATGGTAGTTGGACCCATCTGCTACCCTAGGCACACTGTTCTCAGGCTGGAACATATATTAGAATGACCATCAAAGTGTAGCATTTCTTACTTCAAGAATCACTGGTCTAAGCCATAGCAATGAGCTTGCCATTTTTTATGCTTCTACTTAATGACACTTCTGTTTTATTCTATTTTCTTTTCTCCAGAGCCTGAGGGATTCAATAAAGATACCTATATTCTTCCCAGATATTTTGAGTATGATATTAATGATGATTGTGATGATAATGGTGATAATTATAAAACTATTATTTGTTCACTGTGTACTTACTTATTAATATGTGCCAGGCACTGAGCTAAAAGCTTTATACATACACTGTTACTTAATTCTTGTAGAAAATCTAAAATATAGATATTATAAGTATCCATGTTATGGATGTGGAAACTGAGACTTAGGACAGAAACTTACTATTGTCAAAAATAAATTAAAAAGTAGAGCAAGAGTTTGAAAGCAGGCCTACCATCAAAACTATTTACAACTATTCTAAAACATGTTTTTTTTCTCCTTGTCTCTCTGAGCAGTTAGGAGACTTTCATTTCTATTTCTATGTCCAGCCAATTGGTCATCAAATATATTCTAACCACCAAATTTGCTTCGGGGACTCCTACAGTGCTGACAATCTAGTGGCTGGAAACACTGCACATGAATGGAAATTGAATGAATGCAATGTTAGGTATGATACATATTATGTAGAAAACAGAGCAATAGGGTCATAAGTGACAAAGGGACTACATTAGGCTGGTCAGAAAGAGTCATCCTGAAGAAGTAGTATTTGCAGCAGGCACTGAAATTGATGCAAGGCAACAATGAGAAATTCTGGAAAAGCCAAAAGAAGACTATAAAGCGTTAGCCAGTATGCTCTAGTAGAAAGTGATGGAACATATATTAGAATGACCGGCAAAGTTTCTTAAAACAGGCTCCTGGAGCCCACCCTCAAACTATCTGATTCAGAATGTCAGGCAGGCTCAGGAATCTGCATTTTGGCTGAGAAAAACTTATTACTGCTTAGACTTATCACAGATCAAGTAAAATGCATTATAATGTGATTTCTTCCCTGTTCAGATCATCAGTCCATGTTTCCATTATACTTTTTTGATGTATTTTTATTTGATGTTCTAAAAAAGACTTGAAATTTAGTACTTGGCCATCACGTTGATGGCACTTTCTACTAGAGCATACTGGTGAAGGCTTTATAGTCTTTTGTACTTTGGAACACAGGATCAGATCCTTGCTTTGTCCAATTGGAAGTGGAGCAAGGATATGATCCTATGTCTCAAAGTACAGGATCTGATCCTATGTCTCAAAGTACAAAAGACTATAAAGCCTTCACCAGTATGCTCTAGTAGAAAGTGCCATCAACGTGATGGCCAAGTACTAAATTTCAAGTCTTTTTTAGAACATCAAATAAAAATACATCAAAAAGTATAATGGAAGCATGGACTGATGATCTGAACAGGGAAGAAATCACATTATAATGCATTTTACTTGATCTGTGATAAGTCTAAGCAGTAATAAGGCTTATGTCATTTAAATCTTAAAAGATTTATCTTAAGAATTTGATAAACACCAAATCCATGATTGCACTTATCTTAAAATAACTCACTCAATTAGTTTTCAGTGTGTGTATAGGGGCAGGGTATAGAAGCAGGATCACTCTGTATGAATGATGCATAGCTGTTGGCACGCTAACAAGGGCTATAAAGCAGGAATGGAGGGTGTCAGCACGCACACACACCACCACACAGCTGCTGCTTGCAAATCAGAAAGAAAAATATTCCCAGGCAAGCATTAGCAAAGCTAAACCAGAATTTTAGCATTGCCAAAAAACCTAAAGAATCATAAGAAAGAATAGGAAGAAAGAAATAAACCAAAAACTAAATATTTGCAAAAGAATGAATGCCTTAAATAATCTATTTAAAATACCTAAAGATGAGAAACAAAATATCTATGTAAAATACTGAGTTTGATCCTGGAAGCTGTTTGCCTCAGACAAAATCCAGAGTCTAGACATGTTCCTTTATCACATGGTTCCTTCTAGCCAAAAGTGTTCATCAAAAGCAGAGCAAAAAAGACTTCTGTAGCAATCACATTTTATTATCTAATGTATTCATGATATTCCCAAAGGTGAGGTCAGGGAAGACAGAAATTTTCTGGCATTGTGCATTTATTCCAAGCAGAGTTCCTGGGTTCAATTCCCTACTCCCCCTGAAAGTTGTGTAAACTTGGATAAGATATTTAACCAAGCACCAGTTTCTACATGTGAAAGGAGGTAATAGTAATACTCTCACCTTGATGGCTTTTTATGAGGATGAAGAAAAATAACTCAAGTTATATGCTTCATACTATGAGTGGCATATAGTGACCACTCAACAAATAATGACTATTATAAATGGTCCAGATCCTGCCATTGAGAATATATGATCAAATAAGAAGATGATATATCCACACCCAGTGTAAAGCAGAATAAGGTAATAGTGTAGTGAAGGAACTCAGAAGAAGTTGCAATCTCATCTATGCTGGCACAAGGGACAGGATTTTTTGGAGACGGGTACAAAGAAAATGGAGGAGAGAGCAAGAACCAGAGAGGGAAAGAATGAGGTCACTCCTACTTGCCCTGCCCATTGTACTTGGCCAAGGGTAGGGATTCAGTTCAACCATTCAGTGCAATCACTTCTAGAAGGTGACTCCTGTCTTCTGGCATACAAAACCCTGCACAGCACTAGAATGGAGAAATGCAATCTACCCGAGTTTGATCTAAGAAGTCTTTGCGGGGGTTGATGGTTGGCAGTCAGAGTTTCACAAATTATGTACTTGTTTCTTAGTCAAGGAAGTGTAGGATTTTATAAAAGTTTTCCCTTTTACAGCACCAACTCCAATGATAATTTCTGGGATTCCTCCTTTGGAAATTCTTCACCTATTTTTGAATGACCCCAATTGACATCATATGTTCAATCTTTGAGGGAACTGTTTTTGTCCTACCAGAAATTCACCTGAACCAAATATTGATTATATCAGTCACTGTACTATTTTTGGTTAAAAATTATTTGTTTTTGCTCATGAAATGTGGCTTTTTTTTTCTTTTTCTTTACTCCATTCGTTTTTTTTTAACAATATGTGCATTATTCCTCAAATCATTATATCCACATGGGCCATGCATATTTGGGTATGCTAATTAACCCATCTATTGTTTTTACTTTATAGCTTCATTTTTTAAATGCACCTGAGATGAGAAGTGTCTAGACATGATGCAATCATCATAGAATGAATGTACCTAAAATGATGCAAGTCATAATCACCACACAGGACGTCCTCATGACTCAAGGAGTTTTTGCCATAACTGTAAAAGACCTCCTACTGGCTGCATAGAGCTCATGGACAAAATTTTATCACCATCAATTTGATCTAGCAACCACATTTTTTCAGGTATCTTCTCATTTTCCTTGTTTTTTTCAATCCTCAGCTAGCTGGCTCCTTAAAGACTGTACCCCTGACTGATCCCATATCACACAAACACTTTTGTCTTTGAACCAGTCTTGACATATTGATGCAACACTGCATGTGACATATTGGATTTAGAATTAAAGTGTTCAATACAAGGAAAGATGTATCACCACAATCACATTAAATTCCTTCAACAACCAACAAATCCACAGAAGGTTAAAATTAAAGCAAATTGAGCAAATCCAAAGACAAGCAACAATACTTTCATCCAGCTCAAATTGACAAATGTTTTCTTCACATCTTTTAATCTAGCTTAGTGGGTCTCAGACTTATAGTATATAAAAGCCACTGTGTATCATCGGTGATTTAAAGGATTTCCCAGGGTAATATGGAGATTTGATTTTGGCCTCATCTCTGACTTCAGAGCTAATGCACCCTTCCCCTCCCACTCCACCCTCCACCCTCCACCCCCACACAAGGTTAACCTCCACCTTGATTCCAGGCCTTTACAATGACAGTCCTTAGAAGGGGGTCATGTTCCTGGATCATCCATTCCCCCAAAGCTCTCTACCCTCTCACTATGCCTGTGGAATTTGTACCTTCTCACACCAGTGCAGCCTTCCCCTGCCTCCTTCCATTTCCTTTCCCTGACAGTTCTAAGTTTTGGCCCAGGCCTGAGACCTGCCCAGATTTTCCTTTGTCAGTCTTGTCCTCAAAACTAAATCACTGGCCTCACTCACCTTCTCATCTGAGTGCTGACAAGGGAATACCATCTCAGCCCACTGCCACAGTCCATGTCTCCAGTAGTTTTCTGAATCAACACTGGATTGCCTACCCTTTCATTAGATGGCCAATAAATAGACCACTGAAGTCAGTTGCGTTTGCTAAGGTTTGTTAGTCTGACTGCCTATGTCTTACCGAAAGTCCAATTTCCTACCTCCTTCTCACCTTTTTGAGTTTTGAGGGGGGAAAATTGTATTGCGTGATCCATGGATTAAATATAACTAAATTATGAATAATGAAAGCCTCTTTGAGCAGTGTAATAAAAAAAAGTTAACATTTCAAATCCTGACTTCAGATTCTGACTTCATCACTGAATAGATAAGTGATCGTAACAAGCAACCTAATTTCTCTCCACCTCCAAGTCCCGTTCGTCAAAAGGTTGCTGTGATGATTAAGTATAATCCCGCGTGGAAGGTGCCTAGCAGTGGTTAGAGTCGCATGTCTTTATTTTCCAGTGTCATTAAATCTTAGCTCCCCTTGCCTCATTTCAGGATGTGAAAAAAAGGGGTGGGGGGGACCATAATGTTTTCCCATTTTTTTCTTCATAATCCCCTTATTAAGTATAGATTTTCAATTTGGAATACAATATAAAGTTTTTTAGACTCTAGTTTGATTCCAATTGGGAAAACTCAAGCTTCTCTTTTAACAGATACAAAATTAGCCATTTACTTCAGTCTAGAAGTATTTTCTCCAGTGGTATATTCATTCAACCTCTTGTGAAACAAGAGAATAGAATTGTAGTAACTACAAAAAAGAAAAAGCAGGCTTAGGCAGACATAATTAATATAATAGGGAAAGACAATGAGCTTAGCTGAAATAAAAGATATGGAGTTTGATTTTCAGTTAATTATTATTTTAATACAAAAAGAGGTGAGAATAATTCACAATTAATTTAAAACAATGTAAAACTCAAGTCACAAGCTGGGAATATAGCTTAGTGTTAGAGCATTTGCCTAGCAAACTTGAGGACCCGGGTTTGATCCTCAGTACCATTAAAAAAAAAAGTTGAAAACAATAACACACACATACACATACACACACACATACACACACATGTTGAAGTCAGGTTTTTAAGACACACCAGTAACAGTAGCATTTTTATTCACTTTTTTTTCTTTCTTTTAGGAGATTCTGATATTTTTTGCTCCAACATTCAGCAACTTGAGTCCTGATGTGTCACAAATTAAGCATGAAACAGACAATATAGATGAAATATTAAATAATATTCCCTATGTATGGGAAAAGGTTAAAAACCTATTATGCTCTAAGACATTGCAAAAAGACATTATAAAATTGCAGATTCAATTATCAGTTTATCCTTATTCTTATGAAGTCAGTAACAAATGGTATGAGGAAGGTACATAAATAGACATCAGCAAGTTGCCATTAGTCACACAGAGAAGCACAGCAGAGCTGGAACCAAAACACGGATTTCTTAAAGAAGGGAACGTAGGCAACTGCCTACATGGTGTAATTTGATGATGAGATTTTTCTCCCTAAATATCTCTCCTGAAATTTTGTCACTTCTTTTGGTTTACAAGCTAGTCTGAAAAAAATGTAAACATTCTAGAAGGGTTTTGACAGCAAGAAGCTAGCAGGCCTGAGTGACAGTGGAATCACAGAAATATCGTGGGAGAGGTGGGAGGGTCTGGCATAGCACTTGGTGGGTTCATGTCCCAATTCCCTCAGCCCCTCTTTGTTATCCCAGACAGGTGGTCTTCCAGGCAGAGTGCTCTGGTGAGTCCCCCCTCCCCAGAGAGCATTTTGCTCCAATGGCTCTTAGGTGGGAAGACTCTTCTGAGACACAGTGATGAAGTACAAACTTCTGGGGCTTTGGAATTGGAGAGTCACAGTTATTCTTCTAGGTCCCATGCCATTCTGGGTGTGTAAACTTGACGAGGTATGACCCACTTTGAGGGATTCAAATTGCACACCTATAGGAAGGATGCTTGTCTCAGAAAGCTTATCTCTGTTGGAACTGACTGAAATTACATACATAACTCACAAGTGCAATGTCTGGTGGAGTCCAAACTTGAATGCTGTTTTCTTCCCTATTTATCCAAAGTAACAGTCATAGTAACTTCTACAGATTAGTCTATCTTCTTTTATTTTTTTAAGCATCCACAAATAGTTTTGGTTCCTCCCTCCATTTCTCCATCCTTTCCTTTTCTTCTTTCTTTCCTTGGTGTCATTTTTTTCCCCTGTATTTTCTGTACTAACAAAGGATATTCTAATCTCTTTCTCTGGTCCACCATTGTGATAACTGTTTGAAAACTAATGTTGTTTTTTTGCTAGAACAAATTTTTTTAAACTGATAACAATGCCCCTAATAACCAAATACCTATAATCCCTTTGGATGATCACTGATAACCTACTTCAGAATTTTACCTCATGTTGAAATGAGTTTTTTTTTTTAAATTCCCTTCCTGTTTTTAAAATGCACATACTACTTGCTTATATTCTTACATTTACATCATGAAGCCATTTGTGGTAATTACTTAAATATTGCCAATAGGTAAAATGTGAAATGTCCTTGGCTTACGAATATTAATTCATCTAAAACATCTGTATGGCCTTGCCATTGTATGGCTCTGTTCTCCACTCTGCATGGTTTATTGTTTTCAATTTGAAGATTTTTTTTTCTCATGGGTGGAGCAAAGTGGAATTGCTTTATTTCCTTCTCTTTATCATCCATTAGCATTGGACTACTTATTCAAAAAACACTGATGCTACTCCTTTTCATTATTTTTGTCCAAAATCTATCTGAAATATAGATTTTTTAGCTGTCTACCATTCAAGTCTTAGTGTATTCTGGGTTTTGACATCCCTCCTAGTAAGCTCATGGTATCATAATAGTCCTGTCATTTCATCCTTGGGCAGACTTCTCTCTTCCTGCTTTGTGCACCATCTTTAAAATCCAGTCCACTTAGCAAACATCCCCTGTGCTACTCTGGCTTTCTCAGACACCATGTCTCTTCATTCACATAAAGACATCCAACTTTAATATTTAAAAATTATATTTGAATTCTCTCTTTAGCATTATAGCATCTCCCTTGGATTTGAATATGAGATCTTTCCTTTTTCTCATAGGCACTAAAACATATAAAGTCCTCAGCATGTTACAGATCTTTATTGTCATTTTGTTTGTATCTGTTTCTCATACTGGTTTGTAACTCTTTTTTTAATTAATTAATTTGTTTATTTGTTCTAATTTGTTATACATGACAGCAGAATGCATTCTGATTCATAATATACAAGTAGAGCACAATTTTTCATTTCTCTAGTCATGCACAAAGTAGAGTCACACCATTCATGTCTTCATACACGTACCTACGGTAATGACGTCCATCTCATTCCACCAATTTCCTATCCCCCTGTGCCACAGTCTGGCTGGGCAAACTCTCCCTGTTTGCCTCC